>NC_056725.1:1289996713-1290121713 GCF_019279795.1 Protopterus annectens
TACGTATCCTGAGGTGAGGCTAAGATTAAACAGCTGCCCTAATTGCGGGTTTAATTCCTCAATGAGTTCGTGGAGCACACAACCGGGGACACCATCTGGTCCCATGGATGCTGTGTTTTTCGCCTTGGAGAGAGCTGTTCTCACCTGAGCATTTGAGATGTTTGGGAGGCTACAATCCTCTGGTATAGATATTTCTCCTTTTGGGGGGGGATTTGCACTGAACCTGTCAGCCAGTATGTTGGCAATGTCTGTAGGTTCAGTGATCTTTACATCATTTTGAACTAGTTCTGAGCATATCTGGGAGTTTCCTCCCAGGTTTCTAACATAACTAAAAAAGGCCTTGTGATTGTCTTTTGAGTCCTTGGCGATTTTTCTTTCAAAATTTGCCTTGGATGATTTTATGAGAGCTCTTAGTTTTTTACTTATAATGATCAAGGGGGTCTTCCCTTTTAGGGATTTTGCTCTATCTTGTAGTAGCTTTCTCCTTTTGTTGTAGAGCTTGTTTATGGCTGGGGTCCACAAGACTGGACGCTTGCCTTTGGTACAAAGAGTCTTTGTTTTGTTTGGGATTGCCTGATCCATGCAGTCCTGGAGGTGCTGGTAGAAGGCATTTGTATGTGATTCAGCGGCTTTAGTGATGGTTTCCGCTGGTTTGTGGGCCTTGAAAGAGACCACACCAGTCCTAAGAAGTGTGAAGTCGGCTTTAGAGAAGTTCTTCACTGTGGTCTTTTTTATCTCGGGTGGGGGCGGGATGTAGACTTCCAGTGAGATTAGTTTATGATCTGACCTCACCAATGAGGGGTATACCTCCGGTGTTGAACATTGTGACCCCATGTTCGTGATGATGAGATCTAGTATGTTTTCACCTCTTGTGGGCATAATGACTAGTTGTTCCATGGCATTTGAGTTTATGAACTCTAGGAACCTTTGGGCTAGAGTGTTGGGGCTTGAGTAGTGATCCCAGTCTATATTCGGATAGTTGAAATCACCTAGTATGATGGTGTTTGGGGTTACATTTATCCCCTCCAGAGTTTTCAGGAAAGCTGTGTGAGGTTCCTGAGTTTGAGAGGGTGGCCTGTAACATGCTACAAATTGCAGAGCAGTTTTGCCTATGGTTAATTGCACCTGGATGGTCTCTGATGCATCGTGCATTGCCACCAACCTGGAGGTGAGGGTGTCTTTGATGAATATGGACACCCCTCCTCCTTTCTTGGTGCTGTCCGGATTTTGGGGCCGGAACGCATGATATGAGGTAAAACCTGATAGTGCCGGGGTGCTCTCAGGAGCCTTGAACCAGGTTTCAATCACAGCACAGACATCGATGTTCTCCATACTGAGAAGGGCTTCGAGTGCTTGCATCTTGAGGTTGAGACTTCTGGCATTGAGCAGCATTACCCTTAGTTTTTTTTTCCTTTGTTTTGTTCTAGGGTGGTAGGTTTAGAATTTGAGCCTTGCCTAAAAAAGGCACTATGGGGGTGGCAAGAGCCTTTGCCAATATCCGGAAGCCCAGGGGTGACAGATGCAAGCCATCCCTTGCGAAGCAGGGTGGCTTGTCCAGCATGTCATCCCAGGCAGGCAGACATTGGATCCCCTTTGAATGACACCAGAGATTAAGCCAATTATTAAAGCTGATCATCTTGTCTCTGTATTGTGGCATCATTCTTGGTGAAGGTAGGATACTGCTCAAGGTCAGGGTCATACCTGCCTGGGCTACATAATCAGAGAGCTCCTCTATGTCTCTTTTCATGTAGTCCAGGGAGGTGCGTCTCAGGTCGTTCACACCAGCATGGACAATGACTGAGTCATACTTGTACCTGCTGTCGAGTGACCTGAGTGCTTGCGTTATGTGGCGGATTCTAGCGCCCGACAGGCAGCTTACTGTGACCTTCTCCTTGCTCAATCTGGTGAGTGGGACGTCAGTGTGTCTGACTATGGAGTCACCTATGACAAGAGTGTCTGGCATTGTGTTTGGCCTTAAGGGCTGTGACTGTTTGGCACACTGACTTTGTGGTCTATGTGTTGCATGTGTCTTGGTCTGTGGTGGCAGTTGTTTGGGTGTCTGCTTTGGTGGCCTCTGCTGTTTTGGTAGATTTTTGGTCAGAGCCTCCGAGTATGTCTTTATGTGTTTATGTGTATGATATGAAGTTGTGATAGTGCTATGTGAGACTGGGTTTGTGGTGTGTGTGATTACCTTCTCCTCCTGTCTGGTCTTGCCAGTCCTATGTTGAGAGAGCTCAGCCTCCAGTTTGGCTATATAGTTGCATCTCTCGCATGTGCTTGTGTTTTGTGGGAGAAGGAGAGGGTTGTCTGTGTACATGAGGTAATTGTAACATTGCCTCAATATTCCCAGATTCATCAGCTGAGCAGGAGAGGACACTAGCAACTGACCCCGCGACATGCTAGAAGGAAAAGTTAAAAACTTTGTGTAGATGGGTTTGAAAAGACTTCGAGGGATGTGGATGATCGAAAAGGGGTATTAGGCTGGTAGGGTGCTATGTATAATAAAAAGTGCTATATCAGAGTAAAGAGTACTTGGGAGCAAGTGCTAGGCTATCCGAATAGAGAATAGTCACTTAGGAATCAAGTAGATCTAAACTTATTAGGTATAGAATAGGGTGGTTAGATTAGCAGTACAGCTTAGGAAGAGCTGTTCTAAGGGAAAAAATGAAGAGTGGACTTTAGGTAGCCCGAATAGTTTAACCTTGATTGGCAGCTCCGCGCTAAAGCGCGCTTTATAGCAGGGGGCTGGAAAAGGCAGGAAATGACCCAAAATGGCCAATGAACTACAAGTTACTGACTTAAACCACTCCTCTGAGGACAAACAGGCAGCTCAGTACTCCCCACTCTCACTGGTGAGTAAAGAAACTTCCTCCTGACCAAACAAGGAAAATGGAGAAGTACAGGAACCAAAACAAAGCCCAGGGATCAGCAAAATCTGATCACTGGAACACTAGCTAGGGAAGTATGGAAAACAAGGATATTTTTTTTTGTTTTTTTCAGAAGTCACAGATGAAATGGATCCAATTAAAACCACACATCTACACTGTGCTGAAACCCAGACATAGTATCTTGGTAAGGAAATCTGCCCTTCACAAAGTATGAGACATAATATGAAGAGTGACGTATCACTGGTCTATGTGAAGAGTGACACATCACTGGTCTATGTGAAGAGTGACACCTTACTGGCCTATGCATCTAATGGCCAATGTCATTTTCATTACCAATGAAAGAATAAATTAAACTTACTTTCAGAATCACCTCTTCTGGCACAATATTATCCTTGTTACCCAGGACATAAAGCAGTGAGCAGCCCTTCCAATAACCTTAAAACCAGTCTGGCCATCATAATATACATAACATCATGCAGTCAAATAGTCTTCATAGTATAGCTAAATAACTGAAAACTGACTAAAGCAACTGCTAGTGAATAGTGCCTTCAAAAAGTAAGTTGCCTTAAATATGAAGTTGACAAGGTCCACATTCAACCATATTCAGGGAGCCCATATACGTTTCTGTGACATATCCAAGTCTAAATGAACAGAATGGATGAGCTGATAAATTTAACTTGTACACAATAACAGAACTGTAGAAAAATAAATACTTGAATAATAATTGCTGTATGCATGCCACAAAAAATTGTAACCCCCCCCCATGCACAAATTCACATGTATGCATCCCTGTTTCATGTCAAACCATCCCAGCACAGGACCCATTTTAGAATTCTATAACTCTCCATCTTTAAGTATCATCATTGATGAGCCTGCCCTTACTGATAGAGCTGAATGACGTCAATTAAAAGGAAATATTATATGACATCATAATGTATCAAACATTATATGTGGTAAAAGACTGTAGTTCAATCAAACCAGTTTGATAACATTAAAAGGAAGGCTTGAGTGTGAAGCGAGATGAGGTTGCATGTAGTTAATCTCAAGTCACCAATACTGAACTCCCTAGTCTCAATGTTCCATGGGACATCACTGCTGTTGAGGTTTTAGTCACTGCTGTTGAGATTTCCAAGTGTACATCTTCAGTGCTTCCTTTCTTTTGGGAGATTTTCTTCCTCACATTTTTTGTAATTGTTTAGATGTTATATATAAATTTAGACATGGGGCCTTACCCTACATAAAGGATGCAGGGTGCTTAGTCCCTGCAAAAATATCTTATGTTTATTTTTTTCAGTGGTTGAGTTCACGAACATTTAGAATCAGTGACTTTGTTTCTCAAAGAATTATAACTCAGTGAGTCATAGTAAACCTTCTATAATTAAAATATGTAGAACAGTGGAGAGAAAGTATGCTCAAACATTTTATTTATTTTATTTATTTTATTTTACATTTGTTGACCGGGCTAGTCCAACTGGATTAATGTCCATTTTCAGTGGAGGCCCGGGGAGAAAAGCTCCTCAGTTTAGATACAATATTGGAAATACATAAGAAGACATAGTACAAGTGTGATTATACAAAGGAAAAATGAACTTACAAATATTATAGATTTTAATTAATACAGAACAATCCTAGTAAGAACAATATAATAAGGTATGAGATCATCATTTTTTTTTTTTTTTTTTTTTAAGATATGTAATATTTACAATAAATAGCGGTAATATATCAGTTGCAGAAGAAGATAACATCCAAGTGGTTAAGAAAAGTTTATGATAGAGTTAAGGATGCCAACAGGCTAGTCTGGGTTGGTACAAGAGCAAAGCCAGAATTTGTTAAGATGTATTAAAAGTTGTTTTTTAAAGAGTGGAAGAGTATGTAAAGAGGACAGATCAGATGGAAGATTATTCCATACTTTACCTACTGAGTTAGAAAAAAGGCAGTTGCCTGCAGAGTTGAAAGTCTTGGTAATATTAACAAGTAATTTGTCAGAGGAACGTAGTTGTTTCAGGTTGTTATACCGACTCAAGAGTTTGGAAAGAGCTGGTGTTTTAGAAGGTTGGTATAGAATTTTGTGAGCAATTAGGAGTTGTTGAAAAATAAGTTTATTAGGGAATTCCAGCCAGTGTAGTTGTTGTAGGTTTAGACAGTGGTGAGTTCTGAATTGTGATGTGGTGGCAAAGCGGGCAATATTATGGTAAGATGTAGTGAGTTTCTTAAGGTTGCTTTTAGATAGATTAGTGTAAATAGGAGATGCATACAAAAGGGTAGAAATAAGATGTGTTTGGGCTAGGGTTATCTTAGTTTCAGGTGTGAGGAAGGACTTTATTCTGTATAGGGATCCAATCTTTTTGTTAAGGGCTTTTATTGTGTTGTTGATGTGACAATCAAAGTTAAGATAATTATCAATAGTGACACCAAGAAGTTTAGTTGAGGAGTCAGGAGAAATAATGGTGTTATCAGTTGCAGTAATACAGAAGTTTAACAAAGTCGATTTACGGGTAGGTGAGAAGAGTAGTAATTTAGTTTTTGGGGTTAAGGAGTAGACAGCGATTGGAGAACCACTGCTCCACAGTTGAGAAGGCTGATTGAGTTTGAGACTGGAGTTCTGTTTGAGAAGAAGCAGTGCAAATTATAGTGGAATCATCTGCATATTGTATGCAGGTAGTATTAGGAATAGATGATTGAAGGTCATTAATAAAGATGGAAAATAAAAGTGGGCCTAGAATAGACCCTTGTGGAACTCCTAATGAGATAGGGAGGAGAGCAGAGAGAGCTTTTCCAGAGTACGGCTTGCTGGCGATTGTCAAGATAGGAAGAAAACCAGGTGAGGAAGAGGGCTCCAGGAAATAGATTTTAGTGTGTGCAGAAGAAGTGTATGATTTACCATATCAAAGGCTTTTGATAGGTCTATGAAGAGAAGATGTAAGATTATTGTTATTACGGTTTAGGTTTATTGTGTTGGTGAAGGAAAGAAGAGCTGTGGTAGTACTGTGGGTGGGTCTGAAACCATGTTGAGTGTCTGCTAGAAGGCTATTATTGAGGAGGTGGTTGAGTAGTTGTTTATGTATGCATTTTTCCATTATTTTAGCTAAGGGGGATAGAAGTGCTATGGGACGATAGTTGGAGAAGTCGTAAGATTTGCCTCCTTTATGGAGGGGAATGATATGTGATACTTTCCAGATTGCTGGGACATTACTTTCTTTTATTGATCTATTTATTAAGATGGAGACAGGGTAAGCAATGGCTTTTGCTGCTAGTTGTAGGAATTCAGCAGGAAGTTTATCGTGAAGGGGTGGTGGGTTTAAGTTTTGGATAAGAGATTGTATATAGGAGGTAGATACAGGTTGTAGTTGAAGGGAGGAATGGTATTTATTAAGGTATTTGGAGGTAGTTGAGAAGTATCAGGAGATAGTTGGTTGGCTAGAATTTGTATAGAATTGGTGAAGAAGGAATTAAAGTTATTGGCTGTTAGTGTGGGATTATCAGGGTCAGAATCCTGAGGGTTGGGTGTAAGAATTTGCCCAGGGGTCAACAGACTGTTGATGCTGGACCAGAATTTTTTGGGTTCATTTTTGGTAGTTTTTTGAAGTTGAAAGTAATAATTCTTTTTGTCTGTAAGAATAGCTTTCTTTGTATTGTTTCTAAGCTCTCTAAACTTTTGGTGGTCTATTTGACTTTTGGTGGAGCGCCATTTATGCCAAGATTTATTTCTGAGGGTGATTTTATGCTTAGTATTTGTGGTTAGCCAGGGAGCAGTTTTAGTTTTAGTTCTAATGGTTCGACTTGGGGCATGTTGATTAAGAATTGCTAAGAATGTTGAGTTGAAGTGTTCCACTGCTTTGTTGAGTGGGAGGTGTTTTAGTGGGGCCCAATGACATTGGGAAAGTTCAGCCTGAAACTGATCAGGGTTAAAATGTTTCTTTGAATGAAGAGTTCTAAAGGTTGTGGGTAAGGTTAAGTTGGTTTTACTTCTAATTATATAGGTTAGTGAGTGGTCACTAAGGTCATCAGGAAGAATACCTGTTTGGTAGGTTTGCAGGGGGGTATTAGTGAGGATCCAGTCTAAGGTAGAAGCTTTATTGTTTATTTTATTGGTTCTAGTGGGAGTATTGATAAGTTGTTTGAAGCCAAAGAGGTTGATATGTGAGGTAGGGTAAGCATTGTTACAGGAATGCCAATCTATATTAAAGTCACCAAGGACTAGTGTTTCTTGTGGAAGTTCGGTAGAGAGTTGGTAGAGTATATTTTCAAGGGTATTGATGTTATTTCCAGGGGGGAGATATGCACAGATGATGTTAATGGCTTTATTGGTATTAATTTGTATTTTAGAGCTAATTACTTCCATGAGTTATTTTGAGTAAGAGTTAGGTCTAGAGGAATCAGTTTAAGTTTTGCTTTATGCAGGATGGCTACACCGCCTCCTTTCCTAGTAGTGCGATCAAGCCTAATAATGCTATAACCAGGTGGGGTAATTTCGATGTCTTTAATTGAGGGTTTTAACCAAGTTTCTGATAGGCATAAAATATCAAATTTTTCAGTTTCAAGAAGGGCATGGAGTTGAGTAATTTTGTTACAGATACTACGTACATTAAGATGGGCAATAGACAGAGAGTTTGAAGGTTTAGAGTAAGAGAGGGATAAAGGTTGAGTTTGGTTTTGTTCTATGATGGTTGTTGTATGATGTGGACTAGGATTGGGGTGAATATCACCATCTTGTAGTAAGTGGAGAAGAGTAGGATATATCTTAGGTATAAGATTATAGTGAATGTCATCTGTTTTTTGGTATAGGTTTTCTTAATTTGCAGTGTACTAATCTGTGATATTTGGCTAGAAGGTAGATGGACTGAGAGGGTGAATGGAAATAGGATGAAGATGAAGATGTTGTCAATGTGGAGGTACCTTTAGAGGGCAGTGGTGTAGAGAGAGTTTGTGAGTATTCGTATGAAGTTATGATGTAGGAAGTTACAAGAGATGATAATAATAGTAAAAAGATGAGTAGTCTTAGTGAAGTAGGTATAGTTAGTGTGGGCATAGTGGTATCAAAGTAGTTATGCAGATAAGAAGAGAGATGAAGTAAAGTAAAAAGAGAGAAATAAGAAGTTAAAGAGGGTGGGGAAGGAGGTAGGGATATAATGTGGTATAAGTAGTGTTTGAGAGAGGGGAGGTGGAGTAATAATGAGAAGGGAAGGTGTAGTGAATTAAGAGAGTTATGTAGTGATTTGATTGGATAGGAGGTTTAAAGGGGTGTGTCCCTATTACAGATAAAGGTAGGACCCCTGGGGGTGGGTGGGAATTGGGGGTAGGGAGGGGAGCGGAGTGAGCCCGCAGAGGCACGGAGCGGGAAGAGAAAAGGTCCAGGAGAAAAACAATCAGTGAAGTGCTCAGAAAGAAGGTAAGTAAGGCAAGGGGAAGTAAATGTATTTGGTGTCAAAGGTAGGAGCAAGTAGAAGTTAGAAATGTCAGAGCAAGTGGGTAGAGAAAAGTGGAACAGAAAGGGGATGACAGTAGGTAAGATAGAGAGGTAGAGGAGGTTTCCAGAGGAAAAACCCTAGAAGTAGGGGCCACCTTATGACCACAGGGGATATATCAATACTTGCTGCTTACAAGGCTTATGGTTTAAAGCAAGGGGCAAGTAGCTAGGGATATTATTGGCAAATATGTGATCAGTTGTTTGAGAGGAGGAGGGGGGGGTTAGTTGTTGGCTGCTGGTAGTTCTGACCTTGGGTTTTACAACTTAACTGGGAAAAAATACAAAAAGATTAAGAAGAGCAGGAGCTCTAGGTCATACTTTCTATTATTTTTCCACGAGTAGGCTCCACAGGGTGGGATAACTTGAGTTCCTTAAATTAGGTGAGGAGAGTAGCAGGTTTGGATGGGATGCAAGAACCCAGACCTAAAGGTGGTCAGTAGGGTTTTACTGCTGAGAAAAGAAGGAGAGAAAGGAGATACTTTAGATTTGGAACAAGCACAGTCAACAGAAGGCACTACATTGAAATACACATGTCATATACCTGATTAAAAAACTCATAGTTCAGCAACAACAGTTATAATTGAAGTTCATACAGGCAGTATCACATCAGTGAAATACATTTAACTTTGTCATGTAAAAAACTCAGAGATCCACAACAGTTCAAGTAAAAGTTAGTTCAGGCAGAAGCAGAGTAAAACATTTATCCTGTCTAAAGCAGCAGTATGGAAATGATATGACATATCTGAGCAGACCAGAGTGTGTCAGTTAAACATAAATACAACATCAAAAGCAAGGCTAAATTCCACAGATTTCACTAAAATACTAGGTATTGAGTCAAAAGCAATATAAGTAAGTTAGACTATTATAATATGCTTCACAATTTATAGCAAGTGGGGGTGTGATAAGCCTCTATAGGACCTAAATGCAGTGACTAAGAGTTCAGTTGAGCTAAAGGTGTTATTGTTAAAATCATATAAAACTAACAATCAGTACACCAAGGATATATAGATCCCTAGGTGCTTTAATTTTAAACAGGATTTAACAGTCTATTAGCGCCATTATGAAAAAGAAAAGAAAAATGCGCTGCTAGTGCGGTAAACTGTACAGGGAAACAGGATAAAGTAGTTTACTAGCACAATATACTATAAAGGGAATTGGAGGCAACGTAGCATGATTAAAGGCTCAGAGGTAAAGAAACAAGCTGTTAACACAGCATATGTAAGTTAATTTAAAAACGCCGATAACACGCTACACACAGCGCACGCTACTACAACTAATCTCTTTAAACAGTCAGTGAAGTTATTTTAAAAACGCCGATAACACGCTACATATAGCGCGTGCTACTACAGCTAATCTAATTAAACAGCCAGTTTGCCAAACACAGCATATTGAAGTTATTTTCAAAATAAAAATAAAATAATAAAATTGAATAATAATTGCTGTATGCATGCCACAAAAAATTGTAACCCCCCCCATGCACAAATACACATGTATGCATCCCTGTTTCATGTCAAACCATCCCAGCACAGGACCCATTTTAGAATTCTATAACTCTCCATCTTTAAGTATCATCATTGATGAGCCTGCCCTTACTGATAGAGCTGAATGACGTCAATTAAAAGGAAATATTATATGACATCATAATGTATCAAACATTATATGTGGTAAAAGACTGTAGTTCAATCAAACCAGTTTGATAACATTAAAAGGAAGGCTTGAGTGTGAAGCGAGATGAGGTTGCATGTAGTTAATCTCAAGTCACCAATACTGAACTCCCTAGTCTCAATGTTCCATGGGACATCACTGCTGTTGAGGTTTTAGTCACTGCTGTTGAGATTTCCAAGTGTACATCTTCAGTGCTTCCTTTCTTTTGGGAGATTTTCTTCCTCACATTTTTTGTAATTGTTTAGATGTTATATATAAATTTAGACATGGGGCCTTACCCTACATAAAGGATGCAGGGTGCTTAGTCCCTGCAAAAATATCTTATGTTTATTTTTTTCAGTGGTTGAGTTCACAAACATTTAGAATCAGTGACTTTGTTTCTCAAAGAATTATAACTCAGTGAGTCATAGTAAACCTTCTATAATTAAAATATGTAGAACAGTGGAGAGAAAGTATGCTCAAACAAAGATGCTACTTCAAACATAGGTTCATAGGTTCATAGGTAGGTACTAGGCTATTGGCTCTAGGGCCTATACAAGCCTAGCCAAAAATGTACCCTTGCTTTCGCCACCCAAGAAAATTATTTTCCTGTGCCCCTGTCAAGCAGAACCACAGAAGTGATCCCCGGGGTGAATTTCCTATTACCCATCCAATCATCAAGATTTTTCTTGAAGAGTGCTAATGAGGAGCTCTGTTTGACATAGGTAGTCTGTTCTAGAGTATGGGAAGTCTCTGGGACAGGAATCTATCCCTCCAGCATGTCCTGTGTATTGTGGTGACAAGGTTTAGGTCCCTAGAGCATGTAGCTCGGAGGGATTGGGATTTCTTTACATGGAGCATGTCCAACAGCTCTGGGTTTGGCATAGCTTTGTATGTTAGGAAGAGATCGCCTCTGAGTAGGCGATATGCGATGAAGTAAAGCTGGAGTTTTTTGAGACGGTCTGCGTAAGGCATCTGTTTGAGGCCAGTAATCCTCTTTGTGAGGTATTTTTGCGGCCTTTCCAGTTGTTGTAGATGTCTTGTGAGGTACATACCAAAAGGGGTGTTGTACTCTATAATGGGTCTAATGAGTGATGAGTAGAGGGGAACAATGACCTCTTTTTTTCTGGATGAGAAACCTTTTATGATGAGGTGTGCCGCTTAGAAGGATTTCCTGACCACTTTGGCGATGTGATTATCAAAGGAGAGACTACTGTCCATCTGTGTCCCAAGGTCTCTTATCACACTTTTGGTGTTAAGTAGAATACCGCCTATGTGGTAGTTCATGGGTACAGAATTTTTACCAAAGGGGTTGACAATGCACTTTTTGGCATTGAGCTTGAGACTATGTCTTTGACACCAGGCATCGGTCTCAGTGAGGCCCTTTTGTAGGATGTCCACATCGTTAGGAGTTTAAATTATGGCTCCTAGTTTGCAGTCATCTGTGAATTTAGTTAGCCAAAGACCTTCTGTGTTAGCCTGTACTTCAGAGAAGTAGATACCAAACAGGAGAGGACCCAGGACTGAACCCTGTGGTACTCCACTTGTCACTGGTCTGAAATCTGATTTGGAGTCTGCTACTTTCACAGTGTGGGTTCTTTCAGTAAGCCAGTTGGCCACCCATCTTGTGACATAGGGATTTATACCTAGTTTAGTGAGTTTATCTATAATTCCAGAGTGGGGGATGGTGTCAAACGCCTTGGCAAGATCTAGATAGGCAGTGTGAACCACCTTACCCTCATCCATGGCCTTGGTGACTACTTCAAAGAAGTTTATCAGGTTTAGGAGACATGATCTGCCTTTTACAAACCCAAACGGTGTGGGGTCCAGGGTTTGGAGAACTCCAATGTCTTTGTTTATGAGTTCCATGATGATACGTTCCATGGCCTTGCAGACGAGGCTCGTCAGGCTAATGGGGCGGTAGTTCCCAGGGTCTGTTGTGGCCCCCCCTTTGTGGAATGGGATAACTGTCACGGTGCACCATTCAATGGGCACAAAGCCTGAGGTGAGGCTATGATTGAACATGGTACTTAGGTGGGGTGCCAGTTCATTCTGTAGTTCATGTAGAAGGCAGCCTGGGATGTTGTCAGGTCCCATGGATGCTGTGTTCTTGGCTTTGGAGAGTGAATTTTTTACCTGTGCAGCCGTGATTACAGGAACTTTGCATTCTTCTGGTATAAAGATGGGCCCTTTAGGGGGTGAGAGGGGGTAAAGTTAGCATTGAACCTATCTGCCAGGATGTTGGCAATATCAGTTGGTTCTGTATATTTAGTGTCATTGTGCTGTAACTCAGAGCAGATCTGAGTGTTGCTATTGAGATTTTTAACATAGCTATAGAATGCTTTGTGGTTGTCTTTAGAATCAGTGGCAATTTTGTTTTCATAACTAGCTTTGGAGGATTTTATGAGGGATCTCAGCTTCTTACTGAGGCTGACAAGGAGTTCCTCCAATCATGGGATTTTACTCTTTTGCAACAGTTTCTTTCTTCTGTTGTAGAGTTTGTTTATGGCAGAAGACCACCAGATTGGCTTCCTTTTTTTGGAGGATAGCATCTTGGTTCTGTTAGGGATAGCACGATCCATGCACTCGTGTAAGTGCTTATAAAGTGCATTTGTGTAGGATTCAGCAGTCGTACCTCTATTGTCCATCTGCATGGGTGTCATGAAGTTTGCCACTTCTGTCTTAAGAAGCGTGAAGTTGGCTTTGGAGGAATTTTTTATGGTTGTTTTCCTAATGGGGGGTGGGAGCGAGATATGGATGTCTAGGGTGATTAGCTTGTGGTCGGATCTGACCAACGAGGAGCTGACCTCTGGTGTGGAACACCGGTCACCTATGTTGGTGATGACCAGGTCTAGGAAATTGGTGCCTCTGGTGGGGGTGTGGATAAGTTGATCCAAAGCATTAGAATTGATGATTTCCAGAAAATGTTGAGCAAAAGAGCTGGTACATGAGTAGTTTTCCCAGTTAATGGTAGGGTAGTTGAAGTCACCCATTATTAGAGTGTTGGGTTGTATCTTAATATTTTCCAATGTATCAAGAAAAGAGGAGTGGGGATCCTGGGGCATGGTGGGGGGTCTGTAGCAAGCTACAATCTGGATTGCGGTTTTGCCCAGAGTTAGTTGAACTTGGATAATCTCAGATACATTATGCTGAGCAACTAGCTTGGAGGTGTGGATATCCTTAATGAATATGGACACGCCTCCACCTTTAGTGTTTCAGTCCGGGTTTGGTGGCCGAAAGGTGTGGTATGAATTATAGCCTGGTAATGCAGGGGTGCTTTCTGGAGCTTTGAACCAGGTCTCTGTCACTGCACAGATGTCAATGTTCTCCATTTTAAGGAGTGCCTCGAGTGAGTGCATTTTGAGGTTTAGACTTCTAGCATTGAGTAGCATTACCCTCAGATTTTGCTTGCTTGTACCTGTTATGGTGATGAATTTGTCATTTGAACCTTGCCTAAAAAAGGCACTATAGGGGTGGAAAGAGCCTTTGCCAGTATCCGGAATCCCAAGGGCGACAGGTGTAGGCCATCTCTGGCAAAGCAGCGTGGTCTGTCGATCATGTCATCCCAGGCAGACAGATACTGGATTCCCTTAGAATGACACCAGAAGCTTAGCCAATTGTTAAAGTCAATCATTTTGTCCTTGTACTGTGGTGTCATTCTGGGTGATGGCAGGATACTACTTAGGGCTAGGGTCATACCGGCCTGGGCTACAAGATCAGAGAGCTCCTCCATGTCTCTTTTCATGTAGTCCAGGGAGGTACATCTCAGGTCATTCACACCAACATGGACAATGACAGAGTCATATTTGTACTTGTTGTGGGTGACTTGAGTGCATGCGTTATGTGGCGGATCCTGGCGCCTGATAGGCAGCTGACTGTAACTTTTTCCTTGTTTAGCCTGGTGAGTGGAACATCAGTGTGCCTGACTATAGAGTCACCTATGACTAGAGTGTTGGGTACATTATGCCTTATGGGCTGTAGTTGAGTGGCACACTGAGTATGTGGACTATGTGTCATTTGGGTTGTGTTGAGGGGTGGAGGTTGCTTGCATTTCTGCTTTGGAGGTCTCTGTTGTTTGGGCAGATTAGTACAGAGAGCCTCCGTGAATGTAGGTGTGTGTTTTGTGGTTTTGTGTGTGTGTTTTGGTGGTGTAGGTTTTGCGGGACTATGTGATGAGTGTGGTGCGGTGCAATTGTTTACCTTCTCCTCTTGACTGTCTAGGCCTGTCTTTGGTAAAGAGAGCTTTGCTTCCAGTTTGGCTATATAAGTCCATCTCTCACAAGTCATAGTGTTGAGTGGTAGGAGAAGAGGGTTGTCTGTGTACATGAAGCAATTGCTGCATTGTCTCAAGATGCCCAGATCCATCAGGTAGACAGGAGAAAATACCGGGAGCTGACCTTTAGACATGCCTGAATAGGTGCTTATTTATTAAGTACTAAAAACTGTTTTCCTCTAGACAAGTGAGGAAAGTTGAGTGCTGTAGTAATTTGTAACTTATTTCATGCTTACAATGAGTTCTGAACAAGTGCTGAGATCAAAGAAACAGATGAGTGCTAAAACTAAAAAGCTGGCTAGTTGCAAGGGAAAACAAAAACAGTAACACTAATGTAAGTACCAACAACTCAGGGAACATTATAGGGAAATATTTTTTCTGAAGAACAAATATGTTCCCAAAAAGGAAATTGTAAAGAAACACCCTTTTTGAAAGGAAATTTACATATGTCGCCTTAAAAGAGAAAACTTAAAAAAATGTTTTTATCAACATTATAAATAACAAGCATAGTTAGATTAGAAGTATAATCTAACTCAAGCTAGAGGAGAATTCAAGTTAAATACTTTCCTATAAAATTAGTGCTTTATAAAATACTAATACAAGAGAGCAGAACAGCCTTTTATGTGATCTTACAGACCTTACTGACTCTTCTTAACAAGATAAGTTGTTCTTACCCAAATGAATCTGTTCTCAGGGGTACAGATATTCATCACCAAGAGTGGCCTTGATGAACACTAGATGGTGGCTAGCACACCTCTTTACATGTGAACATTTTCTTTGGCTATGATTTAATTAGTAACAAAGATTTAAAATCCTTGAAAGATCAACTACTGTGATCCCCAGCCATGATAATATAAGGCTCCATACTGGAAATTTCAGACCTGCTGCTGCAAGTTCCTATACTTCAAACACTGACTGCAATTTGAGGAAATATGGTAAATTCTGAAACTCAGTGTTACTCCTGGTGTGCCCCAGAGGGAGATACGGATCACTGATGAGATGCAGTCAATTTAGAGTTATTATGAGACAATAATTCTATGAGTTATGTTAGTTTACCCAAAAGCATATCAATATTGTGCTCATTAAGTGGTTTGTAAAATGGTATGCCCATAACCACGGATGTCCCAGAACTTCACTATTCTTTGTCTAGCTTTTGGTCACATTCATTATATGCTTCTGTGGTATGGTGGCATCCTACCCAGACTTAAGACAGGGCAACCACAGGTTTACAGCAGAATCTGGGATGCAATTCTTCAAACAACACCAGGAACACTGACTATCTGACTGGTTCGGCAAATATAAACTATGGTATGTTTAACTTTGATAGTTGGTTGCGTAATGATTTTAATCTCCAGCCAACACATCATGAACCTTCCTTTAGATCCTCCGATTCTTCTTTATCACTTTTCAACAAACTGCTTTTTAACTCATTCACTCCAATGGAGCTCAGGAAATTTGCACTGTAACTTCCAATGGGTGGAGTCTAAGCCTTTTGACAGAATCAAATTATGTCCTCACATTTCAAACAAATGTTCATATCTCTGGAACCATATTTGTTATGAAAGAGGTATAAATGGCAAACACTACAGCACAAACTATTTTTATAATGGTAATGTTAAGTTCTAGGTCTTAAACAGAATTTTATAAGTCACAGTAAACACAGTCCCTCGGATTTACGAATCCTCCGTGTAAGACTTAATAAGTCTTACTCGGAGGCTGCAGTTGAACGGTATGACATCAGCATGCCATGAATATGCATGAGGGCATGCTGACTCAACCGTAAGTCTTACACGGACCGTGTAAGAAAGCAGGGGGCATGTCCGACTGCCAAGCAGTCTAAATTTCCACGCCCCTGCAAGTGTTGAAAATAAAAGCAAATAAACAAGAGCGAGTCCGGTCAAGTGTCCCTGCACCCAACACCTCACTGTCTGATATTGTAAACCCCCATCACAGTTCTAAAACACATAACATTAAATTTTTTTTTAAATTCCCAAAATAGCTACCCGTATTTGCGCGTGTGTGCGAGGGTGTGCCCATTGCTTAGCTACAGTTAGCAATTCTGACATGTAAGAGCATAAGAAAGAATGTTTATGCAAATTGCACCAAATAGCAATAGTGTAATGGTAGAGTGTTCGCACAAAGAAGAGGCATTCACGGTTCGAGTCCCACCACTCCCTTTTGTATTTATTTTTTAAATCGTTATATAGAATAATACCATATGTTTAAACATAACTAAAAAGCAGTGACATGGCCAATGTATCAGTGAATAAAATAAATATTTTAAAGGATCCCAATATAAAATTGCCTGCAGTTAAGCAGCGCTTCACCCAGCCCAATATAGTTGCCCCTAGCTAACTCGTGCTTTACCCAGTGCAATGTAGTTGCCCATAGCTAAATTGCACTTTACCCAGCGCAAAATAGTTGCTCATAGCTAAATAGCGGTTTACCCAGCGCAATCGGTTCGCACGGAGGTGCAACGTGGAGCAACGTAGAGCAAAGTTGCTTAAACACAGCCATGTCCCCCCTAAAGTGTCTGGACAGTAGTAAAATAAAATGCAATGATAAGGTTTGAACCCAGGACACTGTGCACCATAATCAAAGTGTTGAACATCCACTGTTAACATATATATATATATATATATATATATATATATATATATATATATATATATATATATATATATATATATATATATATATATATATATATATATATATATATATATCTGCAGTCAGCCGAGAATATTCAGAAATGGCCAATCACAGAAAAGTGCGGGAAATGCGGCATATTTAAGCCGCATAGGCAGGAATACTCGCCATAACTGATTGTAGCTACCATCTGCAGTTAGAATGTCTGGTGCTGGAGAGGGTACACACTTTCGAGTGCAATGCTGGGGCATCGAGGAGTCAAGATATATGGTTTGGCTCCTAGTCCATTGGCATGAGACTCGACTCCTGCAGGGCCAGTTCCAAGGAATGGAGTATAAGGCGAAGGCTTGGAACCAGTTGGCTCATGAACTCACCAGTGCCACAGGCGTCCCTCGGACTGGTGAGCAGGTCCATCACCACCATGCAGACCTGAAGAGGTGGAAGCAGGACCTTCTGAACCAGTGGATCCAGGAGGCCCGTCAAATGTGTGATGCCCCACTACTAAGTAGGTAACCATGGAATGCAGTATGTAAGACAAGCTAATATAGTCTAAATAATGGATAGGTATGTCTCAATATCCCTTTATTTACTCCACAGCTGCAGGTGCTTGTGCTATGAATCAGCAAGCCTATGCAGATAGGCTGCTAAGGCTGCGCCACCAGGCAGGTTAGTAAATATTCTGCATGTATTGTTAGATGATATATGTGAGTGAGCATGACAAAAGTGTTTAAGCCCAATAATACAGCAATACAATGTCCTGATTAAATCCTCTGCATGTACTGTTATATAACAAATGTCAGTCAGCCAGGAAAGGAGTGTACTAACCCACCAATCAAGGTAAAATAATTCTGGAATACTATCCCTGCATGTACTGTCATAACATATAAGTGAGCAGGCCTGAAAAAGAGTGTTGCCACCTATCAAGAAAGGTATAATATGTCCTGAATATGTCTTCCGTATGTACTGTAATAACAAGTAAAGGAGAGAGCCTGTAGAAAAGAGTGTTCAATGTAATTAATAAAGGTATAAAACTTGGAGTGTGTCTGTGTCACTTACTTTGAAATGTTGTTGTAGCCTTGCAATAAAAAATAGTACTGTTGTATTAGGTGCTGTCAACCCACAGTTGTGCAGTCCCATAGGAAGTGGATGAAGAAAGTGGCAGTAGCTGTGAAGCATAAAACATTCATTCCCTGAACAAATCCTCTGCATGTACTGTTACATATCATAAGTCAGATAGCCAGGAATAGAGTGTAGTAACCCATGAATAAAGCAAAAACATGTCTGGAATACTATCTCTGCGTGTACTGTCATAGATAAAAAGTGAGTGAGTCTGTAAAACAGTCTTGTAACCTATCAATAAAGGTATAACATGTCCTGAATAGGTCTACTGAATGCAGTGTAATGTCAAATAAAGGAGAGAGCCTGTAGAAAAGAGTTTTAATGTAAATAAGAAAGGTATAATACTTGCAGTGTGTATGTGCCAGTTACTCCGAAATGTTGTTGAACCCTTGCAGTGAATAAATGTTACTCTGTTGTAGTAAGTGCTGACAACCCCCAGTAGTGCAGTCCCATATAAAGTGGATGAAGGAAGTGCCAGTAGCTGTGAAGTATGCAACAGTCCTCAACAGTTGTGAAATGGCTGACATGCATAGGTAAATCTGGCACACGAGTAGCCTGTCAAGGTGTTCCCCAGAAATGTTAGTGTGCTACCTGAAAAGTAGGGTTGTATAGAAAACAAGTGAAAAAGCCATGTGAACACATCCAGATGTGCAGATACATAAACAATTCAATTTAATGCAAGTATATAGCAGTAACATCTGCATCCTGGATAGTTACTATGTCAGCTATAGGCCAGGTATATCATGAAGTAGCAAAACCCAATAACGCAATCAAATGCATGTTGCCTAGTGTAAGAATACATGTAGGGGATATACACCTGCAGTCAATAGGAATGTAGTGTACAGTTAAAGTGCTAATAAGATGTTAATGGAGGTTTCTTTTTACACCCTACTCCATGTGCATAAACAATGTAATTCCACACCTCAGTGGGTATGTTTAATCTCATAACATTTGTTGGGACATATGTCCTATTGTTATATAAAATCTGCACTTACTTTGATGCATGTCCCCTGTTAAAACACCACAATCTTGGTGGCCTGTTGCCACCAATCATCCCTGCATGCTGTTGTAATGTCCACTGTCGTTCAATACATGCATGTGTTATGCTTGCTGTTCAACTGTTGTAACCCTGGTGTGTTGGGTTAATGGGAATATTACTGCATGCTGATACAACTAACTTGGAATGCTGTTGTCTATGTTGTAATTAAACACACCTAATCACAGAATGGATGAGAAGGCTGGTCCCAGCGGACCCACCTGTCCCTCCTCAGCTGGCAGTTGCACCTGGCACCAGCTGCTCTGGTGCCCAGCCCAGGTCACCCTCCTCCGTAGATCCTGTGCCACCTTCGGGTGGAAGCATTGCAGGAGATGGGGCTCATCCCCCCTGCAAGTGTGGGTGGAGAAGGGCCTCCTGTCACCCTCTGAAGGGTCCGGGTTGTGGTGCGTAGGGAGATCCAGCGTTTAGTCGCTGATCTCCTATGCCTGCTTGAGGTGAGAGTGGCGCGACTCACTGTTGAGCCTGCCCCTCCTACGCAGCCCCCAGCACAGCAACCCTTGGGTCTTTGAATGTCCAGTGGTGACTGCCCATGGGTAGAGATCTCAGTCCCACTGTTACCATCTGTGGGCTCATGGACTTGCAATTTCCAAACATCCATCCCCGTCAATTGTGTTCACCCACCCCATGTGTCATACTCTGCCCCTGTGTGCATCTTGTTTGTCTTGTCTGTTTACCTACCCAACCTACCTCCCCAAATATACCTACTTCCTCTACCTCACTTTCCACTCTCCCTGAAAAAGAAAAAAATAAGGGCAATCTGTACCCGAAAAAAAAAATATGCCCCATACATAGCTTCCAATTTCACACACATGTCCGTTGGACATGTACACTGATAATTCTAATTGGCAGTACAACAAACTATGTTGTCCTCACCCCTCTCTCAGGGGTGGAAGGTTTCAAATTTCACTTTAATTTGCAACATATGCACAGCTGTTGCTGGTAAAGAAATGGGCAGCTATGGACCTTCCCTACACCCGTCCTGCACATCCCGAGCTTGTTTTCCTACTGTCTTTCCCTCTTTGTGCCCCCTTTTTCACCACTTTCCTATTTCCCCATTTTCTTTTCTTTCAAAGAAATTAGCGCGGGGGTTAGTGGGAGTAAGCACTTTTAAGCAGTAGTAAGTGGGATTAAGCGAGTGTGTGCATGTGTACGCTTAGCTAAGTGTCGCTAAGCGTCGCGCAAACCCACTTACAACTGCTTAAAAGTGCCTTAGTCACTCTATGGCAGGGCCCTTGCTCTGCTGAGCAGCAAAAGAAAAAACCTCTGCCTGTCTAGAAACCCAGACCATTGACACAATAGACTGCATGAATTACCACTAAGCCACAGCAGATATACAAATAATTTGGTTCTGAAATAAATATATCATGCATTACAATGAGGGAATGTAAATGGAAATTAGGAATGGTATAATACAAACTCTTTTCTGTGGGTCTTTACCAGCAGTGGTTGTGGAATTGCATGACATGACTGTGAAAGGAGAACCAGCCATCCTAGCAGGGAATAATGTTACAGTAGTACCTTACAAACACCACACAGTATCAGACCAGGATAAATACTGGCCACAGGAATACAGTGCAATAACCACATTTGTATTGCAGTTAATTGTGTAAGTGAGAAAAAAGTACATACTCCCATGTATCCTGTGTTAGCATTTGGAGGGGTGCGTACATGTCTACACTGAGACGTGTGTACTGGAAGCAGAAACATTCAGGTTTGAGTACAACATGCATATAACTGACTACAACCCTCGCATCAGATAAGAGACATATACCAGCCTTCAGACTGACATGTCCGAAGGTGTCCAGAGCAAACAAGCATGGGCCCCACCTTGGAAATCTGAAATGGCTATGCCTACCTAACCTAGCATTTTATAACAGTAGGCTGCAATCACAGTGAGTAATGCAATCACCAAAGAGCAGACTGCATGCAATTACTGAATAGTGGGCAGTAATTGGTGCAGAGGCTGTCACATGCACAAGTGCCGATACCTAGAAAAGTAGGCTGTACCTGCAGTCCACACATACAATTATATCATTGCAGGTGCTGTGAGATAGAGAGTGAGAGAGAGAGAGACACGAACACAGACACAGACTGAGACAGAGACAGAGCAGAGTGAGAAACTGAGACAGAAAGTTAAATAGAGGGCAAAACACCAAAACAAACCACCAATAAAAAAAAAAAAACTACAAAGCCATAACACACGGAGCAGGGAAATACAAAGGTAAGGTATGTAACTCATATGTATGTGTTGGCATGTTGTAGATGTCCCTGAAGAGTACTCTACACGCTGCAAATCATCCATGTGTGGCAGCAGTATGTATCTATCTGTATCTGCACATGTGCATAGGGCAAGGGACATACTGCAACTATTAGTGAAGGGTGGACAGATATCTGTCAGTGAAGGTTGATATGTGCATATATCCATGTAGGTCATAGTATGTGGCCTAGAAGACAGCATGCAGTGTGCAGGAGAGACCTTAGGTCAACTGGTGCCCTAGGCAAAAGGGCTCCACAGCACCCCCTACCACACTTCCTGGTGACCCCATCCTTGTCTTACTACACCACATAAATAGTGGAAAAGCATCCCTGCTAGAGCGGTGCCCTAGGTGGACGCCCAGTAGGCCTATGCCTAAGGCCAGCTATGGTAGTGTTGATATATGTCATGTGGTGGTTAAATGCTGTGGGACAGATTTGTCAGATCTGTTGTGTTACAGCCAGTGAGGCCTGCTAATGCTACAAGGGCTGAGGACACCCACATGCATTCTGCACAGCACCGTGCAATTTAATCACATACCTGTACGTCCCACAACTGTCGCATAAGTGATATCCCCACCATGAAAGGTGGACTGTACATGTGCCTATATGTACATCCATGTGTACAGCAATGGATGTGTACATGTATGTGTATAGATATGTATATATATATATATATATATATATATATATATATATATATATATATATATATATATGTATATAATATTTACAGGTGTGTGCTGACCAAGGCATGGATTGTAGACAAGTGTTGATACTGCAGTGTCATTCTAGCTTCCCAAAACATTGTACCCATTAACTACCACATAGGTAGAGATCTACCTAACAGTGAAGGCATGATAAGGGAACATGGGACACAGGTGGACAGTAGCGTCCACTTTGATGAAGACAGTGCCACACTCCACCTGTAATCTGTCTGTGTGGTATGTGTCATGACAACAGGTATGTCATCTATGGAAGTATAGGGTAGAGTTCCCCTCTACTCATCACAATGCCCTGTGTGGTATGTACTTCACATGACAACTACACCAGGTGAACAGGCCACAGACAGACCTCCCAAAGGGTAATACTGGCTGCAAACAGATGCCCTATGCAGACTGACTCACAAAGCCACAACTACACTATATTGCATACTGGCCACACAGAGGTGACCTCTGCCGGATATTCAGAGGTATGTCACGCCCATAGCTGGGTGACAACCACCATGGCAACATATCACAATCCCTCGGGGTTACACGCTCTAGGGCCCTAAACCTTGTCAGCTCACTAAACAGCACATGCTGGATGGATAGGTTCCCATCTCAGAGATATGCCATACACTGGAATAGACCACATCGCAATAGCAAACAAGGCTCCTCCTTAGCAGTTGTCATAAATACCCCTGATGATTGTGTGGGAGATTGGTAATACACCCCAGGAAACACCTATGTGGTTCAGGTTGGCAGGGGCAAGTGAAATCAAAGTACATGTGTGTCAAAAGCCAGCATATGGCTAGGCTGCCGTAGGCCCTAGGGCCAATAGCATATTACCTACCTATGACACTATGCACTCACACATGTACTTAATGCAATAGCTGCTATGTGAGGTTGAATAAGTGTAGCGCTGAATGTGTGCAAGGTCTGTAAAGGTGTGATAGCTTAGTGTGATGTTGTATCTGACATGGTAGTGCCTATCCTAGCTGTGAGGACAGCAACTGATGTGTAATGTGCTGTTAGGCAGACATAGTAGTATGGCATATGATGTGACGTAGTTCTCCGTTGACAAATGTGGTGTCTCATTGTAGGCTAAAGCAATACATGTATGCTTAGTGAGTGGTACTGCTGGTGAATCCATCACCAATATGAACTGTAGTACTACCTGAAGCTGTAGGCCTAAACAGCACAGTATGGTGTGCATTCACATTGATTGGAAACACTGTCATGTGTGTTTCCTGCAGTCTGCACAGAGGACAGAATGCAGGCATAAGGGTGTGTAAGTAGTGGCACACAGTACCGTATGGTACACAGGTAATGCTCATCTGTGTTAGCATACAGTGGTGTGTTGTATGTTTGCCTGATGTGTGTGTGATTATGCCTGTACAATGGCTGCAATCATATGTGTGTTACAGGGTTAACGTCTGTATCCAGCAACATATATAGTCTGTTACAGCAGTATGCCACCTATAGTAACAATGGGACACATCTGTTAGGCAGGGCTATGGCATCAATGACTAGAGTGGTTGATTGGTACTACTGTACCTGTACTTTACATAGATTGCAATGGATGACATCTCTGTTTGTGCATTGGTGTGATATACACCCCTGTCTTGAGGTTGTGCAATGTGTCACAAACAGTGTGTCGGGTACTGTTGTATAGTGGTGTGATATTTAGAGTCTGCCAGGCAGTGTTAGTAAGTTGTGGCCTGAGAACCAATAAGTGGTATTGAACATGTGTAAACTCTGACAGACAATAGGATGGTATATATGTCAGTAAAGTTATATCTATGGGTAAAGGTGTAAAGTGTGCCACAGGACACTCTCACACATATTGTTCATATCTTTTTCAGCCAGATGGCCCACCAACGCAACCCAGTGTACACAGCAGTTGAGGAAGAGGTGATACTCGACAGCCTATTTCAGCAGTACACAATGCTCTTCTCCAGAAGCAGCCAGCACCAGCAGGAGCAGACTGCACTGTGGCAGGAGCTTGTTCATCGGGTAAATGACATAGGCATGCATAACCAGACATATGAGAAGGTACACCATCACTGCAGTGATTTAATTAGACAAGTCCGGTGGCATGCGTCTGATATCCAAAGACAGCAGCTTGCCACAGGTGGTGGGGTGACCATTCATCCCCCCCTCACCAGAGCGGAGGAGCTGCTCCTAAGCATGGTGGCTCCTGGACAACAGCTACATCAACCTCTGACATGTGTTGTAATGGAGGCCAGAGCCACCCAGCACATCCACCTGGAGCAAGCAGGTAACATGCCCTGTCTGTAGACTACAGTTAACTGTATTGTTAGATTATGTATATGTGAGATGTGTACTGTGTGTTTAGCAGTTCTGCTGCCTAATGTTGTGCATTATGGATAGTTTGAATAATATCCCTACACCTGTGACTATTGACTGTTGTTGTACTGCAGTTTAGCATACCCACTGTAGCAATGCCACAGTTGTGGCCACTGACAAACCCTCTCATATTATCATAGGTCCCTCTGGTGTGATGGCAGGGCAGCCGATCCATGCTGGTGAGTGTGTTATACCTGCAATGTTGGTAATGAAATATGCATGTCATAGGGGAGGTGTAGACCATGTACACGCAACACACCTACGCATAATGCATGCCGTGCATGTTTGCTGTGAGACGTTGCACAGCTCAGTAATGTCAGTAGCTGCCTCAATGACATGCAATACACAGAGCATGATATACAGTTGTGGCAACCCCGTACCGCACATTGGATAGGCATAGTTGCAACACCTGTACACAACATAACACATTTATCACATGCAGTACACAAAGTCATGTTACATATGGTATAACCACACACCCGCTGTAAGGTCACACTTCAGTATCCCACATGTCATCCACACACACATGATGTACCTCAGGGGTAGAGGCCTATCATCGGGCTGTGCAACACTCTTCAACACATAACACAGTCATGTTAGGCAATGGTCCTTACTGGGCACCTCATACACCTATGTACAAAGTGGCTGTGTAATAGTGAACGTATCCACGGCACTGCAGTTCAGGTACAGCATGCTAGGCGGTGGTCTGTCACACAGTAGTAGCCATGTGTGACCACAAGATGCATGATGATGATGATGGCACATGGTACTACACCCCATCCAGTTACAGTGACCACAGTACTATACATAGCAGTCTTTGCTGTGCACCTCATTGTTCTGTGTGTGCAAACATATGCACCTATACACACCATGCATAGCATGTTGTGTGTGTGCTTACATATGCTAGTATACACATTTTGCACAACAGTCGCCATCTGTAGAAAGAGTCACATATATGTCCTGGAATGCTATTGGGTGTATAGGTCACATGACACACATTGGGTATGTGTGGTGTTTAATGTTGCAGTCGTGTAGCATGCCATGTCATGGCTGGCACCAACATATCTGCAATATGTCCCACATGCACCATAACCACTGTGCAATGTCCATGTCATGCATTGGGATTCCTTCACGTCTACATGCACCACTCATCCCATGTCTGTACATTGCATGCATTTGCTACACCTGTGCCCACTATTATGTGCTATGGGCACAGACACTGTCATCAGACATGGCAATCTATGTGTCACACAGATAACACATGCAGCCATGGTATGTATACCATTGAGTGATGGTGCACATGACATTGCAGAGCAGATAATACTTGCACAGCAATGTTGTGTCCATGTACACATTGTGTTCCAGGGTGTAGCCAATTACTGAACAACTACACACATGCATCAAAGCCATGTATAATGTCATTAGATAGGGCTGTCTACACTTGCACTGCATGGTGTTGAGTAACACATGGTCTGCCTGCTGACACGTGTGTGGTGACTGTTTGCCTTGTGATACTGTCACCCACCATCACCCACTATTGTGCATGCATTGGATTGCTGGTGTGTGTGTGTGTGTGTGTGTGTGTGTGTGTGTATGTGCTGTGGTGAGCAGTGTATTTTTGTGCATGTGTGCATGTGTTCATGTGTTCATGTTCATGTGTGCATGTGTTCATGTGTGCATGTGTACATGTGTGCATGTGTGCATGTGTGCATGTCTGCTAACATCATGTACAGATTGTAAAGTGTGAGCACACAAATGTATGCAGGGTCGCCGGCAGCAAAACTCCAACACCAACGTAAATAATCCAGGCTGTTCAGCCAACGAACACAACTTTCCGTCTGTATTAAAAGTCACTTCTCATAAAAACTTCTCATAAAATCATCAATCAGCTCCAACTGCACTCCAAATATTGAAACAAAACTACTATATGTACACCGGTTTATTAAACACGTTAGCTTGTTAGCTCGTAGCTTATGCTGTCTGGAGCTTGGCTTATAAGAACGTAAATAACTTCTTTTTTTGACTATGTAGTTAAGATAATACTTTGCATATTTTATTGACTGTTGATGCATTTTATTCCGGAGATGTGCATTTTGAATTCATGCATATTATGCGTGTTTTATTACACAGCATAGTTGGTTTGCTCGTAGCTTATGATGTTTAAAATTTGGCTTATAAGAGCGTTAATAATCTTTTTTATGACCACGCAGTTAAGACAACACATTGCATATTATACCGACTGCTGATGAATCCTGTTTTAAATATGTGCATTTTAACTTATGTATATCTTGTCAGGATTATTGTCTTTATTTTTTAAGGAATAAGACAGCCCCTTGCATTTTAAGCAGATCTAGATGCTGTATGGTTAATTAAGGCTTAATTGAATTTGTTGTAACCAATAAGATTTATACAATATGTATTTAAATCCTTTTGAATTTATGTGTATTTGTACGTCTGATGAAGCCTGTGGGTGAAAGCGCTAACGTGTTTAATAAACCGGTGTACATATAGTAGTTTTGTTTTAATATTTGGAGTGCAGTTGGAGCTAATTGATGATTTTATGAGAAGTTTTTATGAGAAGTGACTTTTAATACAGACGGAAAGTTGTGTTCGTTGGCTGAACAGCCTGGATTATTTACGTTGGTGTTGGAGTTTTACTGCCAGCGACCCTGCATACATTTGTGTGCTCAGTACTTATTATTATTTTTTGTTGTGCGGGGTCGGAGCTCCGTTGGCTTGGTGCAATAACATACTTGATTTTTGTGTTAGATTGTAAAGTGTGTTTCCTGTCTTCCTTCCACAGGTGCTGAGTTAGGGGTGGCTGAATGCAGCAGGGAACCTGATGTCACCACCACTAATAGTGGAGATGATGAGACATGTATTGCGGCACAGGAAGGTCTGACAGGGTCTGTCATTGGTCCACCAATCAACAGTACGCAGCGGTCAACTCCATCTATGCACACACTCATACTGTTAATACATCCCTCGTCACCAGTGTCCATAGCTGAGGGACAGCATACAGTTGGCATTGACCAGGAGAGTGTGGTACCTATGGCACATGCATCCCCTCACAGCAGCCATAGCCGGATTACCAGAATGGTACCACATAGGCAGATGTCCAGGGGTTCTTGGGGGAGCACCACTGGTCATATTGCCCCTGGCAGACGTGCACCCGGAGGTATTACAACCTCCAGTATGTTCCGGGCTGCAATGCAGGCACAGGCACGTATGGAATGGTACACCCAACAGGGACTAAGGGTGCAGAGGGCCCATTACACTGCTATCAATGACAGCATCCGTGACCTTGCCGGTGCCATCCGGAATTACACCGAGGTCATTGATAGCCATTGGAGGGAGACATTAGATGTCCTCCACAATGTGTTAGCCATGAGCCAGGACCATGCAGAACGGATGAGAAGCTGATGCATGCCAGCAACAGCATCAGCTGGCAGTCATCGTGGATAGACCATGAATCACAGCAGCTCCTGTAGTGGCAGTACCAGCCCCAGCAATGCTGGGGCTGGCCTGTCCATTGACCATCCTGCTAGACCATGTGCATGTGGCACTGGCTAGTCCCAGCAGGGACATGGGTCCAGTCATCATACCTCTGCCTCTGATGATGGCACCCAGTCAGGGTTGGTACCTGATACTGCCGTAGCACCCCTGCTAGGCACTGGTACTGCATCCGTGGCCGGAGACAGTGATCTGTATGGCCTAGCAGGTACAGTCTGTGGCTCTCCCACAACTGCCTGTATATGGCAGCCACATGGTGGAGTTGTGTGTATGTAGACACACACACATTTACCATACAACTAGGGCTCACACATACACACACACACATTACATCAACATTGGCCCATGCAGTACTGTTGTCCCTCACACACACACACACACACACACACACACACACACACACACACACACACACACACACACACAGACATGCCGATTGGATGGGTCAATGTCGGGCTCTGGCAAACCTACAACTCACCCTGTGCATATGATGACACATGTGCCACTTCCTGTCATCTGTCACATTGATGCAGGAATAGGCTAGCATGGTTCTGATGCACAGGGTAACATTATAGCAGTGTAGCAATAGTAGCAAGTTGCCAACAGGAAAGTGTACTGATATCCTTGTAGGTATATCTGAGCAGGCATTATGCATCACAGCTCTGATAGTCATTGTAGCATTGTTTACACCAGTGTTAGGTCTGAGTATGTATTGTCCACCCATGTGCCACTTGGCTGAAGTGTACAGTGTTGCCAGCATGTGTTAGTGAGTGGACAGTACGTGTGTGATGTGTGCATTACAAATTAGTGGGTGTACATCTGTGAACATGGTGTGTGCGGACTGTCTGCATGTACGTGCATAGTGGACACGTGGGATGTGTGACATACCCTGTTCTACACATTGTTAACATCTCATGGTATCTTTCGATGGCCAGTATGCATTCTACTACAGATATGTACTAACATGGGTACACATGTGTGTATGACATAGGTTGGCACTATGATGTGGGTGATACCGTTGATATCTGTCAGTGATCTGCAGTCTGGCAGTATACACCACCTCAACAGCATGACTATAACCAATCATTAGATGATGTCCTGACAAATGACTCACAGTTGTAGGGAACTCAGTAACAGTTGGATCCTTCCAGTACTATACCATAACAGTAACCAGTGGTATTGACCGCCACACATTCCTGGGACCACACCTGTGTGGCGTATAGCCCTCTTAGGTACATGCAAACACACTAGGGATATGTCCATCCACATCTGGAAATGCATGCATTGGCCTACACTGCATTCCTCGGATGGGACGCATATCCTACACAAGGGTATCATACAGACAGATACCTGTTGTCCAATACATGCTGTATAGCAGTACGCCGTCTATGGCATAGTCATCCACATTTACTATACATACTATCCCGACAGTACCACACAGGTGGTAGCCCTGAACATGTATGTTGGGTACCAATGTGTACAGACAGACATGTGTTATGTCATCTGTCCCTTGGTATCCACATATCCATAGGTATTGTGGGGCCTGCATGCATATCCACAGGGCTGGTGCACACCTATAATGACTGTCCATTATTGCCAGTCACTGTTGTGTATGAACATGTCTGACATATACCCTGGCAATTACCCTCACTCACAGTACTCTATAGTACGTGTCATGGGTGTGTGTGGCAGGGATGTCCTTGGCCACGGATCACTACATTGGCCGGTCTTGATGCATACATACATATGTGACCTATGATCTGAGAAGCAGCAGCACAATCTGTCGAAGGTTACAAATGTATTCATGTAGCATGCAGGCTTCACACCTATGTACTGATTGAGGTCACATGTACACAAATTTATTTGACACACAGATACCCGATGTGTGCAATGCACATACTGTTTGAAACATATGTCATACCATAGTAAAAGCAAAACACACACTGCATTGACTACCTGTGGCACACACAGCATTTGCAGGACTCAAACCCCTACCTAACTATGTTATGATATTAGAGAGATACGCATTAACACAGCACGCTATATGCATTACTGGGTGGTTTCTGTTCTCCTTGAATATTTGTAGGATGCTGACATCATCAGACTTTCCGAAGAGGGATGTACCTCTTTTAATGTGTTTTGCCAGTCTCCAAAAAGGCTACTCTTTTCAAAGGAGATCACACACATATACCCCACACACACACTTGGCATTTGCAGGACTCAAGCCTCTACTTAACTATGCTATGACACTAGTGAGATACGCATTAACACGACACACTATTTGCTTTACTGGGAGCATTAATTTCCAAAGCTCTATTGGTAGGATGCTGACATCATCACACTTGGCAAAGAGGTATTCACCACTCCTAATATGTTTCCACAGTCTCCAAAATGGCCACTCCTCTCAAAGGCAATCTCACACACACACATTCACAGTCAGCATTTGTAGGATTCAAACCCCTACCTAACTATGTTATGACACTATTGAGATACGCATTAACATGACACCCTATTTGTTTTACTGGGAGCATTTATTTCCAAAGCTCTATTTGTAGGATGCTGACATCATCACACTTGGCAAAGAGGTATTCACCACTCCTAATGTGTTTGCACAGCCTCCAAAAAGGCCACTCCCCTCAAAGCCAATCTCACACACACACACACATACATATTCAGCAATTACAGGATTCAAACACCTACCTAACTATGTTATGATACTAGTGAGATATGGATTAACACAATGCGCTATATGATTTACTGTGTGGTTTCCATTCACATGCTATATTTGTAGGTTGCTGACATCATCAGACTGGACATGGTAATGTGTGTGCACTTAGTGTTATGCAGTCCTAGGAATGAACCTTGTGAGTCAGCAGGTGTGAACATCTTGAACAGGAATACACAATTCATAGCTTGTGTGATCTATCTGTGGACAAATTACCATTCCTTCATATGGCAATACATATTCATGCACGGATTGTAGGTTTTGTGGATACAACATGTGTCTGTGATGTTGGTAAAGGGCTATTCAAAGTCTATGTGGGACCTGTGTTGCTCCTGTCAGTGATGTATGTCCTGGGTGGCTGCCTTGCAAGATATCTAGCAGGTTTTGGGAACATGATGTGCTCATTAACATACCACAGACATTTGGGTTGTGTGTTTGTCAGTTTACAATATCTCTGTTCCTGACTGCAATCATGATGGACTCCATGGACTAGCATTTCAGACTTCATAAGCTTATAGGAATATAGTTCCCATGGTGTGTTGTGCACTGACACTTGTGGGGTGTGCCACATGTTGCTGTAACACATTCAATGGTGTAAGATCCTGTAGAGAGTGTGAGGCTCAACATACTGTTCGGGTGCAGTGTCTGTTTGTTCTGTTGTTCACTTATGACACATATGGGGAAACAGTGTTATCCACGTGATGGGATTCATTTGGCATTGGGAGGACCAGTTTACACATTCTACATGTGATATCTCTTGGTATGACGTTAGGGCCTTTTGTCACTGGGAGGTGGGTATGTATGTATGGGCCTGTCTGACAGGATGTTGACATTGTCAGTCAGGTACAGTTGACCCTGACTCAGGACATATATGACTATACATCAATATTTCTGACATAGCTGAAGGAGGTGTAATGTTTCTGTCTGTACTCCTTTGCAGATTATCTTTCCACAGCAACAACAAACCTGAACACTAAACCCCTGTTATACTCTTTTACACACTTGACACACTACTGATCCTTTGTGTTCAGTTGACAGTGTATGTCATCATTATATCCTGGCATGTCCAAAAGTCGGTTTTGTGTGTACTCTCTAGTCCAGCTGGTGCATATTGGAATTTTGACACATTGTTACAACTGCCTTATATACACAGGGAACACTGTCCTCCTACCAACAAACTCAGATATATGTAAGAGGTGCAACTGTATAGACAGACATGAGGCCGAGCTCTCCCAAGCCATGACTGGCACAGTCTATCTGGTGGTGAAGGTAACCACACACACCACAAATACAGTCGCACATGGACCTATGACAACAGCAAACCATATACACTGACACACAAAGACATACTTGGAGGATCTAAATATACTCTGCCTAAGCAGCAGAGACATCCAAAGCAGACACACAAACAACTGCTAACACACAACCATACACACATATCACATAGTTCACAGTCATTGTGCCACAGAGTCACTGCCCTTAGGCCTACACAACATACCTCATACACTTGTATTAGGTGACTGTAATTGTCGGTCACACTGACATCCCACTCACCAGGCTGAACAAGGGGAAGGTCACTTTGTGCTGTGTGTCGGGTGCCAGGATATGCCACATGACACATGCACTGTTGTCAGGCCACTGCAAGTACAAATATGGCTCCATCATTGACCATTCTGGTGTGTAAACCCTCAGACGTTCCTCCCTGGACTACATGACAAGAGACATAGAGGAACTCTCTGATCATGTAGCCCAGGCCAGTATGACCCTGACCTTCTGTAGCATCTTACCCTCACCAAGTACTATGTCACAGTATACAGATGAAATTATCACTTTTAAATGTTGCCTAACATATTGTTATCATTCACAGGGGATCCAGTGTCTGTCAGCCTGGGATTACATGCTCAACATGCCACTTACATTCGCTATGGACACCATGCACCTGTCATCCCTAGGCTTTCACATACTGCCTTAGGCTCCTGACACACACATAGTGGCTGTTTGAAGTGAGGGTCAGAAGACATAACCACAGCCATAGACGTTACAGGGTACAGGAAACGGAAAGTGATGGTGCTCAACAACTGATGTCTAACCCTCAGAATGCATGCACTCAGGACTCACATCAGTATGGAATCTGTCGATATGTGTGCAGTAACAATCACCTGGTTCAGGCTCACAAAAGCACAGCAGCACTAACAGGTTTTATGTCATACCATGGTTTTCAGACACAAGACTCGGACCGGACAACAACAATAGGGGGGGTATCCATATACATCATTCATACACACACCTTCAGGTTGGTAGCAGTGCACAAAGCATTGGGGAACATACATGTGCACCTGAGAGTGGGAAAAACTGCATTTCAGTTTGTAGAGTGTTACAGACCACACTCCCAAACTTGGGCACAACACTCGTTATTCCTGGGAACACTGGGGAATGTGAAGGTCTCACCAAACACCATTATATTGTGTGACTTCAAATACACAAACATTGACTGGGTATACTACTCAAGCACTGACACCCTCATACAACAGTTGCTAGGATTGTTACACTCAAATGCTATGGCAGACCTGGTCACCACACCCACAGGGCTAAAACATGGGACCTGACCATCACCCACATGGGGACTCTATGTTCCACAACAGAGGTATACCTGTCATTGTTAAGGTCGGAACATACATTCATCTCACTAGACATACATATCCCATACACACACACATCCTATGTGATCTCAGTGACATACTTCTCATGAGCAAACGTCACACTTGTACAAACTGAGGTGGTATCCCTCAATGACCCTGGGACAGTGTTAATTACGGCTCAGACCACTTCATACTTTACAAGCTCAATCTATGGACAACTACTGGAATGCATGGATCATGCTATCCCCGATAACTACAGGACTCACTCCTCCAAAGGCAGGGGACCTGTCTACTGGACCACGGCCATTATTGAGCTATACAGGGACAGTAGGAGGCTACTACATTATAGAGCACAATCACAATCAGGAAGGCACCTCTGATCAGTACTATGGTATAGCTACAATCACTTGTTGATTCATCTAAGGCCCACTTCTAACAGACACTTGCAACAGACACTATGGACAATCACAAGGCCTTATTTAGTTATGTCAGGGACCTGGGTGGAACTCTCACAGATATGCTGTGAGTTACTGCATAATTACAAATGATACAGTGAACCCACTGACATTGCGAACATCCTGGACAACAGGTTCAGTGAGAATGTTTCCCCACCATCCCCCCCTGCAGTGCACATGTCCATCACAACAGGGTGTAGCCTCCCTGACATCACAGATGAACATGTGTGTGCTGCCCTCTCCATAGCAGACAACACAGCATCAATGGGACCAGATGGTGTCTTAGACTGTGGCATACACGAGATTCATGACAAACTTCACACTCACATTATATCACTGTTCAGTATCACAGTTACTACAGGATATGCACCCATGGAATGGCGTACAGCTATGGTGTACCCGCTCCACAGTGCTGGTGCCACAAGGGACCCTGGACATTATCCCAATATATGCCTAACTATCCTGGTCTGCTATGCTATGGAGTGTATCATCATGGAACACATACACATACACATTGTGAACCTACAGACACTGGATCCTACACAATTTGGTTTTGTTGTGGGCATATCTTGCCTCTTGCAGATGTTTGATGTCTTTAAGCAGTTAACAGGTTCATAAACATACACAGGGTTGTCCACACAGCCTACCTTGAGCTCGCACATCACTTCTACACAATACCCCACTTGGCCTTTACACATTAGATCACTGGATTCAATATCTACACATATGTCACAAGATGGACTGCTAACTGGATCATGGATAGCACACACATGGTCAGTATTGCAGGTGCCATGTCTGACTATACACCAGTTACACATGGCATCCCACAGGGCTCAGTCCTGGGACCTCTCTTGTTCTGTATATATTTCTGATACATACTGGCTAACACAGGAGGAATATGGATGACCATGTTTGCAGATTAATGCAAACTGTGTGCCATAATTGACTCCACAGCTGGCACAAGCATCCTCAGAAAGGGTCTCACAGAGATAGATGACTGGTGCCAGAGCCATGGCCTACAGCTACCTTCCTTTAGATAAACAGCCATCACCTTTGGTAATAACATTGTGCACACACATTACCACATAGGTGATGATACATCACGTATAGTGTGCGTGATTTGTGATTTGGGGACATGAATACTTAGTACTCTCACCTTTGACATTCACGTTGCCAATGTTGTTGGACACACCTTCTATTTAGCCAACCTTATCCCATACGGTTTTACATCCAGATCAGGTGGGGTCATTGTGACCCTATAGTCATCAGGCACATGCTTGGATACAATGTCCCATTTCGGATGTACCTTACCCAACACCTGCAGCAACTGGAATGTACACAGATTTACATAACCAAGTGGATCTAGGGACTCACACAGATGGTATGCACAGTTTGGCTATGGTGACCCCAACTCTCCTCAGTTGCCTACTGCCTACTTGGATGCAGTCTGTGCCTTTTGTTTGAAGCCATATCCATCACAGCATTGATGGACAGGCTCCACATGAGGATATCAAAATCCCTTACAGCTACATGCTCCAGGGACAGGTATGTGAGCAATGATGTTAATAGGACATGCTGGAGGGGCATATTACCATCACAGAGGCTCCACTCACTTGGGAATGTGATCACAGTCCCACATATGCACAGACCCATGCTGACCACCTACAGGTGACATCTTCACAGTTGGATGGGTGATCGTATGTTTAGCCCTGGGATATGTTATGGGTCCTTGCTAGACAGAGGCAGAATGAAATGAACATATGTGAGATATCTTGTGTGACCTACTATTAACAGGCACAGTCTACTGATCTAGCGATGTTGCAAAATACAAACACACTGTGGCTAGGCTTCTACATACCCTAGGGCAGATAGCCTAGTGTCAACCTCTGAACCTATGCTAATGTTTGGGATGCACATTGTTCAGTGATGGTACTGATTGCAGGTTTTGTTTCTTCTTTGCTTTACCACTTCCTATGAACAACCTAGGTTTCTGCATAACATATTTGATTGTATATTATTTTGTGTCTGTTGTCATATCACTGTGTACACATGGTGGATTGGTGAATAGTGCGAGGTTCCTGGGCTGACGCATGCAACTGAGGGATATGTGTGGCCCACTGCTGTACTCAAACTTGCCCTAAGTATGTGACCATGCCCAGTTCAGACTTTCAGTGTTTTGTTGCCTGACATTTGTCTCATATTTTCAAGTGTGTGAGCATGCCCAGTGTGACCTTGCAGTATGTTGCTGTCTGAGGTCCACTACATTTGTTGATGTATGTGAACATTACCAATATTAACATTTATACTATATGTGTGTTGAATATCAGGTTCTATTATTACTGCAGGCCTCACCTTTGTGTCTTAACTCGACAGGGATTATGCTATGCCTGCAAGGTTTCCATGAGATACTTAGCATTGACTTATCAACATTTTTTCATACAAGCTGACCATTGACATACTGTCATGGTTTAGTGGTTCTGTACTCTGACTATAGTGCAATCTATCCTGAGTTCGAGGACTGTCACTGCTTCATATTTTCATACATGCCAGAACAGACTGCTTCAAGAAAAATGAAGCAAATATGAACATGTTAACCTGCTTTTGATGAACTATACCCACATTTGACCAGACTTGCACAACATTGTTCAATGTTGCCCAGCATTGCTGGACAGTGTACAATATTGCTGAACATTGCCTGTAGTTGTGCTACTTAGTGTGTGCAATTTTGTTTACATATACTAAATAGTGGTGAGAGCTGTTTAACAGTGCTTTATATTGCTTAACACATAGAAATCATGCCTCAGGTGGTGCTGCTGGGCTGCCTATGTCGGATGCACATTTTACACTCCCTATACATGTTTGTTAACAGGTAGTGTCAAGTTAGGCATCGCTTTTACTATATGTGCGAGTCAGAGAGAGGTATCATTTCCAGGGTTCCTACTGAGCCAGTGTATATGCTATGCGTTGGCTCTTTGCCAAGGCCAAAGCATACTGGGCATGCCTCCTTCTGCCTACTGGGTCAGGCTCAGGTTGTTCCTCCTCCGAGTCATGCTCTGCCTGTGATGGCCTTGGCAATGGTGGGGGGCTGTTGTGCCCAGCCCTATGCAGCTCCTGCTGCAGCTGTTTTTGCACGATCATATTGTGTAGCATAGCACATACCATGACTATTTGGGTACATGTAGTTGGTGAGTACTTCAAGGCTCCACCAAATGTGTCCAGGCACCGGAACCATGACTTGAGCAGCCCAAACACACGCTTGATTACATTTCGTGTTTGTGCATGTGCCTCATTATGCATGCTCCTGTTCAGGTGTGTGTGCATTTCTGATGGGTGTCATCAGCCACGGCTCGAGTGCATATCCAGCATCCCCCACTAGGTGACTATGAGGGATGTCCCCATTGGCAAATGTCTGGTACAGCTGTGTCAGATGCCAGATATGGGAGTCATGGTAGCTTCCAGGCCAGCCAGCACACACATTCATTATTATGCCCTGGGCATCACACACAACCTAGTAGTTGATAAAGGGGTAACCCTTGCGGTTATAGTAGACCCTACCCCGCTCACCGGCTGGTGCTTTGATGCAAATGTGCGTGCAGTCTATTGCACCCACTACCTCAGGGTATTCCACTATTTGCTGGAAGAGATGCATATTGCTGGCCAATACCTCATGGGAATTGGGGAAATATACATGATCACTGACATGTGCTGCCATGGCATTCAGGATCTGGTGCAGTACCCTAGATGCTGATGCCTGTAAAATCCCCATCATATCGCCAGTTGGTCTCTGGAAGGTACCTGTTGCTAATATTCTTAGGCCAACGCATACCTTGGTTTCCACTGGGATGGGTTCCCCTCTGTTGGTTCTGTGTGTGAGGCATGGCCTGCTCAGCTCAACAATTTGCTGCATGAGGTCTCTGTCCACTCTATAGTGCTCCACTATATCCAGCTCATGTAGCCCCTGGTAGGTTACCCTAGGCCTGCACACTCTTCTCCGTCTCCTCACTGTGGTTTGCTCAGCAGCATTTGCATTGTCACCACCCTCAGCATGTTGCATATGTCACCTTATGACAGCAATGGCAGTCCCTAACATTTCTTTGTCTCAGTAAAGCTTTTCAGTTTTCACTTCTATTAGCTTACTGCAGAGTTGCAGTGTGTCTGAGAAAAACATACTGGAATGTTTTTTGCTGAGTTTTAAGTGCTGGGCTGGGCTGGGCTAGTGTACTGCCTGTGTAATTGCCTGATTCTGATTATTTTCTCCTGCTAGCTCTGCTAGTTCTCCCTGGTTAACTTCCTACTCTTTGTTGTGCTTCCTTTTCCCTTTCTGTTTCCTCAGGGGGCAGTGCCGTGCAAACAAGCGCAAACACACACACACCAGCTCACACATGTGCACACATGCTTACATGGACTAAAACTTGCTTATTCTTGTTAAAACGCGCACACACTGGCACAAACGCGCTTACAGCTGTTACATATGCTTACTCAAGCCTACATGTGCGCACACATGCTTACATGTGCGCACACTGTCTTACTCAGGTTTACTGGTGCGCACACGCGTGCATGCATGCTTAGCAAGAAACTTTGGTGTTATCCACAGCATACACCTTTGATTTCTTGACTTTACCTGGCCTACCTGTTGACACACCTCTTTCACTATTATGTAAATGTAAGCTGACACATGTCACTCTGCTCCAATGAGCTTCATTCCTTTCATACACACCCCCCTCGTGATGTCACCTATCTACTACTCTGTTACTCCCCTTATCCTACTCCTACACTCCACTGACTGTGCTCATTTGCTATGTAAACCTGCGATTCACTATCATAAGTCTCATTTGCATAGGATTGCCTACTAATGCTTAGTTACATCTCTTAGACTGAGCTTCCCCCCTTAGCAACCTCTACTCGGTGGCCATATTGTCTTCAGCCTGCCATTCCATTGCATTGTAAATTCATTTTAGCTATGAAATCCACATTTGTGGATCTTAATTATTAATTTTCTACTTTTTAGGGTGCAGCGCGTTTGCGTGGCGCTGCGCTATGGTTAAACCCCGGAGATCGGGATTAAAAAAAAGTTATTTTATTTTTAATTTCCATCACTTCCTGTTGCCAATGGCCATATTTTGGCCATTTAAATGCTTCCTCCTGTGAATTCATGCTTTTTTCCCAGCTGACACGGCTCTGTTTTGCTATTTGCAGAACTGTACTCAGTTATCAACTGAGTACATTTCTGCAAATAACATTACTCCTACTCGGACAGGTTCGAGTTTCCAGGATCGCAAATTTACCTCATTTGCATGGCTTTCACCTGCAATTGAGATAATTTGCATATCCCAGCCCTGTCCATGTAGGACTAGTTTGGAGAGCTCAGTTGCACGCCCCTACCGGCTGTTCCTGGATCGCTTGGTGGACATGTTGGCTGCATGGAGTCTTACTCTACTCTAAGACTCCGCGCAAGCCTTTGTAAATCCAGCCTAGTAAGTATTACATTTGTAATATTTTGTAGACAACTTACAATATCTCAGCAACAACTCAAGTTACACGGTATTGTCAGTAGCATTTTATTCATCTAGCTGAGAGTTTTCATATGAGAGCTGTTACTTGGTTGTTGAGATATTTCAAAAATGTGACAGAGGTCAAATATTAATGCACTTGTACATAACATGGTTTTGGAATTACTGATGCAAATATGAACAAGGAATATTTGATGCCTAGACTCGTCAGTAGGAGTTAAATACAAATGCACCTGGAGGCGTCACTCAGATTTAATGAGTTAAATATAATGCATTACAAGTAGGCAACACATATTTTAAGAATTGTCTAAAGGTAAAGATAGTACCAAAGGGCTTGAGAGTATATAGATTTCCCAACATAACTTAAGTCAGATCTGAACTGCATTGTAATTTATTAAAAGTTTTTGATGAATGTGGATTTAATATATTGAGACTTTTAATTAGTGATAACAAAAAGAAGATGGAAAAACTGAAAAATGAACTTGTCCATTGAAACAATATTTTAAAGAATTATTTATTGTTTGATGTTAACAAGGGTCACTATTATGATGTCTTTAAAATTATAGATAAAGCTGTGGTTGCTACCAGGGATAGGAAGTCCAAGATGGTCTTCAGAGATGAAAGGGATTACAAACAAAATTTGGCTTATCCCTTACCTAGGACTCCCAACAATGTTAGCGATATAGAAGAAAGGGCTGTATTAGAACAGGTTAGTAATGGGTGGGAAAGAAATAGTATTCAGGACAACAATAATTTTTTTATTAACAACCACGACTCCACAGCCAAGACTGTCAGCCAGGCTAGCCCAACAAAATTCACTCAATGTTTAACACCAAAATAAAAAAAACACCTACCCCCTCAAGGGAGGGGGAGATGGAATAAGTCAGAGTACTAATGGATTCTAATGTGATTGTTGTGCAGAGTCCCCCTTCCTCTTTGAAAGAAGGTAGATGTCCTAAAGAACGATCAGGTGTGAACAATTCACAAGAGGAAATTTTGACTCCAATATTTCCAGTTTTCAACTTAGAGCAAGAAAACTCATTTGCATAGACACATGCAAGAAATCCACATTATTTTAGTTATAAAGGGTTTAAGGTATTTAATTATAGTGATTTGATTTTAGATGATAGATATTTTGAACTATTTATTAATAGGTTTACTTTTGATCCCACTGTCCACAATGACATTGGAGAATTAATTCTAAATTTTAAATATATGTTAGAAAGTTAAATATAACTCTTATGTTTTCTTCTGGAGAATATTGAGTTTCTAAACATATTAGAACAAATTTCACTCATCAGTTAAATCATAAAAGTACTTTTAATCCTCCTCCCACATGCAATTTTATTGTTTTTTGAAAAAGTGCGCATTCAGGATATTAGAAAATACATGCACAGTAGAATAAGAATTGATTTTGGGAGTAGTCATTATGAACACTTTAAAGTATTCTAGTAGGATTTTGATTTACTTAATAATGATGCTGAATATGTTAAAGGGTCTAAAAATGAAACAAATATTGCATACAGCAAAACTGATTTGTTCTTAAAGGATTTGGTTTACAAGTACAACATCCAATTATTCCATACTTCCATTCCAAAAGTCCATAAGAACACAAAAGTTGCAACAGGTGGATCTAAATTACACCCACTAGCACTTTATATTTGAGAACAAGGTTAACTGTTTATGTCTAAATATTCTTACATTTTGAAGGATTCCTGGGAATATTTTGCCAATTCAAGCCTGATTTCTTTCACTCAGATTGGTTACTAGTAACCATAAATGCAGTAAAGCTGTTCTCCTGCATTCCCCATGAAACTGGCCTAAGTTCATTTCAAGTGGCCCTTTCTAAATGCAAATTTTTGTCCAATGGGGAAATTAACACTATTATTTATTTCATGGAAATTCTATTGAAAAATAATTATATTTATTTTGATGGAGAATACTTCAAGCAAATCAGTGGAATGGCAATGGGAGCTGCTTGTGCCCCACTCTTTGCTGATTTACTAATGTGTTACTGGGAACAAATGTTTGTTTTGAATTCCACAGATTCTTCTAACATTATAACTTTATTTAATTTTTTTGATGACATATTCTTATTATGAAAGGTGACCATCAGTGATTGGAACATTTCATTTCTTGTATTAATTCTACTACCCCATGTCTGAAATTCAGTTATGATTATTCTAGTGACAGCATTAATTGTCTAGATGTTTTGTTGGTTAAGAACCTGAAAAAAGAAAGCTATAAATCTAACATATATAGAGAACCAACCTTCTCTAATAGCTACCTTCATTTCAATATTAACCATCCTTTCAAACAGAAAAAAAAACGAGTTAAGGGGCAAATGGTCAGGATATTGAGAATTATATCTGAGGAGTCAAATTTATCTATAGAGCTAGATACCTTGGTGGACATGTTTTTGGTGAGAGGTTACCCCCAAGACATACTAGCAAGCATAAAAGATTTTACATGGCAGACAATCTAAATTTAAACCTATTTTAGGAATAGGATTAACTTTTCATCAAAAAGACTGGACCAACGAGTAACCAGGATATGAAAAGTGCATGTGTATTAAATACGATAGGGATAACCACAACATTATGACAGTAATTTAATGGGAAATTTCCTGGGAAAAAATTTTGGGGGCCAAAAAAAATTTCAAGGGGGCCTAAATTTTTCTTTTTAAACCTTTTCAAAGGGAAATTTTTTTGGGTTAACAAAAAAAGTTTAAAACCTTTTTTAAATTTTTTTGGGCAAAGTTAAAAAGGGCCTTGGTTTTCTCCTGCTTTCCCCCTTTTTAAAAAAAAAAAAAAAAAAAAAAAAAAAAAAAAAAAAAAAAAAAAAAAAAAAAAAAAAAAAAAAAAAAAAAAAAAAAAAAAAAAAAAAAAAAAAAAAAAAAAAAAAAAAAAAAAAAAAAAAAAAAAAAAAAAAAAAAAAAAAAAAAAAAAAAAAAAAAAAAAAAAAAAAAAAAAAAAAAAAAAAAAAAAAAAAAAAAAAAAAAAAAAAAAAAAAAAAAAAAAAAAAAAAAAAAAAAAAAAAAAAAAAAAAAAAAAAAAAAAAAAAAAAAGGGAAAAAGCCCCAGGGGTTTTAAAGCAAATTTTGTAAGGGGAAAAAAAACCAAAATTTTTTTAGGAAAATTCTTTTTAAAAAAATTTAAAAATTTTTTTGGGAGGGAGAAAATTAAAAAATAAAGTGGAAGGGAAGGGGTTTTTGTGCCCATTTTTGTTTTTTCCTAAGGTTTTAAAAAAAATTTTTTTGTTCCAACAGACAACTTAAAATTTTTAAAAAATTTTTGTAATTTTTAATGAAATAATGGTTTGGGTTTTTTTAATTTTTGATTTTCTCTAAAGTTTAAATTAGAGATTTTTGTGACAGGCTTTAATTTCCCTAGAGTTTTTTTAAAAAGGGAAATGAAAAATTAAAAATTTAAATTATGGGAAAAATTTTCAAAGCTGATTTCAAAAAAATTTTAAAAAAAAAAGGTTTGGGCAAATTCGGGTTTGAAATTAACTGAGGGGGAAAAATTTATTTTTTGGCAATTTGGGAAAATTTTTTAATTAAAGTTAAAAAAAATTTTACTTTTAAAATTTTTTTTAAAATTTTTGTGGGTTAACTTTTCTTTCAAAAACGGGAAAATAAAAAAAAAATGCAATTTTTGTAAAATTGGGGGTAACCAAACTTAACATTTTCCAATCTTTGGTTTTTCAACAATCCCTTTGAAAAAAAAGGAAAACACCCGGGTTTAAAAAACCCCCATTGGGAATGGTTTTTATTTAAAAAGGGTGAAGGGAAAAATTGACCCCTTCAGCCCCCTTTATTTTAATAAAGGTTTAAATTTTTTTATTTTTTGAAAGGGATTAAAATATAAATTTTGGTGTCCAGCTTGCCCAAACCCCTTTTCCCTGAAAAGCCCAGTTTTTAAAAGCCCATTTTTACACACAAAGTAATAAAGGAATTTAAAGGGGGTTACAGGAACGGAAACCCCTGAAAAAATTAAAGGTTTAAATTTTAAAAAAAAAAATGCCCTGAAAAAAGTAAATTTAAAAAAAATTTTAAGGGGTTTTACAATACTTTTGGTGATTAAAAAAGGCCGTTTTCATTTTACAAAAAGGGGAAATTTGGGCCCAACTTTTAAAGAAAACGCTAAAAACCCATTTGAAAAGGGGGAAAAAACTAAAAATTGGGGAAGGTTTATTGCTAAACTTGCTTGGGCATTTTAAAAAAAAAAAAAGGGGGGAATTTTTGGCCTTTTTAAAAACCCAACGGGGTAAAAAAAAACCGGGTTTTAAGAGTTTAAACCCCTGAAAAAAAAATGGGGGATTTTAAAGGGAGTCTTTGGGGTCCCCATTTTTTTAAAACCTTTAAAGTAAAAAAAGGAAAAAAAATTGAAGGCCCAAAAATGGGGACAAAAACTGTAAAAGGGAGTCCCGGGGTAAATAAAATCTGAGGTGGGACATTTCGGGAAAGACCCCCAACCCTGGCTTTGAAGGTGGGGCAGTAAAAAAATTTAAACCATTATAAAAAAAATTAAAAAGGGGGAAGGTTTGGCCCCAAAATGGAAAAATGAAAGGGATTTCCCAAAATTTTAAAAACAATTTTTGCCCCATTTGGGATTTTCAAATTGAAAATTGAAAAAAACATGAAAGGGTTGTTTTTCCCCACAGCTGAGGGGGATATTAAATAAAGGCCCCATGGAAAAGCTTCCCACAGTTTGAATACAAAACCCAATTTTTGAAATTAAAATTTTTTTAATTTTAAAATTTAAAAAGTGAAATTATGCTTTTTAAGGAATACGTGTTAAAAAAAAAGGTGTTTTAAAGTTTGTAAAATTTTGAACCTAATGGGGTTTTGCTGGGGGTTAAAAAGAAATAAAAATAAAAAACAAATACAACCTAAGGGAAGGGGGTATTTGTAAAATTGGGTTGGGGTAAAATTTAAATTTTGTCTTTAAAGTAAAAATGTTGTTGTTTTTAAAAGTTTTTAATAAAAATTGAAATAATTTAAATGTGGTATGTTAAAAACCCCACTGGGGAGACCCAAAAAAAAGATTACCCACTTATATTTAAAATTCGGCGGTTTTTAAGGAAATACAATTTTAAAGGGGGTTAAAAAAAAGGGCATAGAATGAATCATTAATGCCAAAAGTTACCAAACTGTTGGGGATTTTAAAACAAAAGGGAAAAATTTGATTAAAAGTTCCCCTTTGCATTTTAAGAATGAAACCCTTGGAATTTAGAATGTGTTAATTTTAAAAGGGTTTTCCCGGGGCGGGGGAATTGGGCCTTTTTAAACCCCCGGCAATTTCAAATTTTAATTTATTCCTGAAGGTATGGGGGATGAGGAAGATGGACGTTTGGGTGGGGGGCGGGGAAAATTTGAGTAAAAGGGTTTTTGGGGAAAGAACCAAACAGCCCCCTGTTTCCGTCCCGGGTCACAATACAAATCTACCTGGGTTAAATGGTCCCCAACCCGGGCATTAAAAGGTAAAAACCATTTCCCCATTATAATGAAAAAGGGGGAAATCTCGGCCCCAAGGGATGTTGTCCACAGCCCCTTTAAAAATTTTTTTCCATTTTTTTAAAAAGGTTTAGACTGTGAAACCAAAGGGGGTTTTTAAGGCAAAAAATCATAACAAAAAGGGCCCCATAAAGTTTCAGTGGGGTAAAAAATTAATTGTTTTAAAATTTTTGAAAAAGAAAGGTTTGCCCAGGGAACGGGTTTTAATAAAGTTTTTTAAAACCCCAAAAGAAATTGGTTTTTGTGAAATGCCAGGTTTTTAAAACAGATAATTTTTAAAAAAGGGGGTTAAAAGGTAAAGGGAAATTTATTAGCTGAAAGGGGGGAATATTAATAAATTTGTTCCTTGCCCCTCCTAAAATGACAAATAACTAAAAATGCATCCCTAAATTTTAAGTGTGTTATGAAAAAAAACACTGTTTGCCCCAAAAAAAATTTCCCCAAAAAATTTATAAATCGGTCGTTGGAAAAAACAAGTGCAGGGTACACCTTGGGTTATAAATGAACCGGGGAATGTGTCCCTCTTTATGAAATTTAGAGTTGTAAAAAGGTTGATAAGTTCCCGGCACAAGATTAACCCGGAATGAAATGTGTAAGTATTATAGGCCTCGGGTTTTTGTTTTAAATTTGACAGCCTTAAGTTTTTAAAGGGGTATGTTGTGAAAATATAGCCTTAAAGGGGGGTAAATGGATTGTTTTTCTCCCCACCCCTTTATCTGAAAATCAAAATTTATTACATTACTATTAAAATGTTTGTTCTTCAAAACCCAAAATTTTTGTTGGGACTTGTTTTTTCCAAAATTTTTTTCATATTATTTAAAGGTTGTTTTAAAACCCAATATTTTAAAAATTTCATTTTTGGTGGCCGTTCCCCAAAGAAACTCATGTGTTAAAAATGATATTTTAATTTTGAAAAGGCCGGGTTTGCCAAAGGGGGAAAAAATTTTTCCAAAAACCCATTTTGGGTTAATTTAACAATATGTTTTAACTTAATTTTGAAATGTTTTTTCATGAAAAACCCAATAAACTTTGAAAAATTTCCACCAACCATGTTTGGGAGGCAATCCCAAATCCACCTTCCTGCCTTTTTTCGGGGGCCCTGGCACGGGTTCCCAATCCTTGGGCCCAAAAAATTCCTCTTCCCTTTTCCTCACCCCCCTTTTTGGGGGAACCCCTTGTTTCAAAGGGGCCTTGTTGCCCCTCTTTCAGGGACCCGTTTTCCCCTTTTAAACATTCCAGGTTGGTTCAGGGTAATCCGGGCATGGCCTTGGTGTTAAAAATGGGGCCAGACCGAGGGAAAACTGGAAAAAACCAAAGGGAAGGTTTTTTTCCCCCCACCCCAGCACAAAAATTTTTCCAATAAGGGAGGGGTTGCTCCCAATGGGGGGGGTTTTTCCCCCCATTTTTTCCTTTTTTGGGGCCCAAAAATTTTTAAATTCCCCCTTTGTAAAAATTAACCCCCCCTTTTCTGCTTTTTCCTTTATCTTGTTTGTTTAAAAAGCAATTTTCCCCCCCAATTTTTTAAAATTGAAAACCCCCCCCCACTTTATTAAAAAAAGGTGGTTCTGTTCCCCAAAATTTAAAACCCCATCATAGCTTTTTAAAACCCCAACCCCCTGCCTTAAATTTCCCCTTTCCCAAAATTCCCAAAACAAATGTTTCCCCCACCCCCTTGGGGGGGAAATTTCTAAATTTAAATTTTTCCCTCTTGGTTTTGTGAAAATGGAGGTTGGTCCCCTAAAACCATTTCATTTGGTGCCTTTCATAATGTTTTTCCCCTGGCCCCAAAAATTTCCCCCAAAAATTTTCCCCATCACCCCCCGGAAATTTGGGTTTAAGGGGCAGGGTAATCCCCAATGGGTGGGAAACCTAAGTTTTTTCCCCTTGGGGGACATTTATCCCCCTCATGTTAAAACCAATCCCTTCTCTTTCGCCACTTTCCCCCCGCAAAAAAAACCCTCCCCCCAAACCCCTTCCTTTCCCAAATTGTACCCCCCTTCCCCAAATAACTTAATTAAAAAGGGGGCTTTTGTAAATAAATCTTTGCCCCTTTTAACTTTGGGGCCCCCTTTTCACCCCAAACCTCCAAAATTTTCCCTGTAAATTAATCAACAAATTTTTCCCCCAAAAACCCCCCTCCCTGTGGGGGGGGCTAAATTTCCAAATTTACATCATTACAGCTTTCTTGGGAAAAAGGAATTTTGGGGTTTTCCCAAAAAAACCTGCAAACCTCACCCTTTCTTTTTTTTGCTTGAAATTTACCATTTTATATTTTTTTTTTTTTTTAAATAGGGGTTTTAAAGGGAAAACACTAAAAACTGGGGAAAAATGTCTTTCCCCAAAACAAAACCCACAAATTTTAAAATGCTTTAATTATTAAAATTCACCCCCGGGGGTTCTCCCCAACCCAACAAAAAAAGTCCCCCGGGATGGCACAAAGTAAGTTTTTCCCCCAAAAATTTGCTAATTTTTGTAAAACTTTACTTTTAACAAAAAAAGTCTTGCCAAGTTAAACCAAATTGTGACTTTTTGGAAAAATTCCCAAAAAATGCTGTGGAGCAATGTTTTTAAATATATATAAAATTTAAATTAAAAAAAAGGGACTTTTTGTTAAATCAAAGCAACAAAATACCAAAAATAATTTGGTTTTGCATGAAATTAAAAAAATTTAATATAAAATTTATAAATTAGTCTGGAAATTGTTTGCTATTTGCAAAAAATAAAAATTACCAAACAGGGAATGTAACTTTTTGGGAAAAAAGTTTGGGTAAGAATTTTGAAAAAGCCATTTGATCAGCAGAAAACATACCAGAAGGGCCAATGACCTTTGGGTTTTTGATTTTTTTAAAACATATCCTATTCCCAGCCCACCCTATATATAATTAAATTATTAATTATTTTAAAAAACATTTCCTTCTGCCCTACAAAAAATACCCCAAGTTTGTTGACCAGAAAATTAATTTCCCCAGCCTTCACATAGTAAAAAGGAAACCCACTAAAATTGCCTGTTCTCCTTTTTTCCCCCAAAACATTTACACGGGTTAATTTTGGGAAAAGAATTTGAAAGTTGGGGGCCAGCTTTACAAAAAACCTTCCAACTGTTGGATTTACGAATTCCTTTTTTGCCTCATATTTTTGAGCCTGTTCCTCCATAAAATTGTGTGGTTTTCTACAGCAAATCACTGGGATGAGGAATGAGAGTTACTAAATAATGATATACATTTCAGTTTCAGACTTCAAATCCTTCAGAAAATGTATGTCAAAACAAACCATGTTACTCTAGCAATTTTCTAGCTTTATAACAGCAATACTTAAAATCTGTGCCTATTTTTTGGCCCTTTGTTCCCCCATTTTATTTGGCTTTGTCCAGATTTCTTGTGTTAAGAGGTTGACAGGTATGCAGACATAGCATGCAAAACTGTGGACATAACACATCAATTCAAACAGTGGACAGTATTTCCACCTACCCTCTGTGATGCTGTAGCTCCCACACCTCCATAATGTCCTCCTCACAGGCCAGGAAAAGGGGCAAGACCCACATTAAGGACTTAATTATAGCACTGTATTGCCATGCCATTGGCTAATGGAAAGGCAACACAGCTGTTCTGGATGCAATTAGCAAGTGGAAGACACAGACTGGTGCACAGACCATCATCTGCTCATGAGCATTACCTGAAAAAGGCAAGCTACTGCCTATGCTAAACAGGTCTGACACTTTTTTTAGGAAGACAGACTGTGAATATTGAAAACAAAAAAACGTACTTGTGGATTTCTTCTGACAAAGGAGTACAGCACTATAACAGGTATGCAATACAATTAAGCATGTAATGGAATGCAGATGGGGGGATGCAGTCATGAGAAATAGGAATTTAAACAGTAGGTCTCAACAAGACTTTCTGGACTGACATGTTGCTATTAGTCTGCTGTCCAACACCTATGGCTATCCTTGATGGCTCTGTCTGCAGTGACATAGATCACAGCTCTGGCCCCTAAGTCACCCCAGCAATGTTGAGCTCACATATGAGTACTACAGCATTGCCTGTTGTACAAAACTGACTGTGACACTGCCAGCCTAACTACCTGGGATCTTGTAAATATGCATATGTCATTTGTGAATATTACTATGATACATATGCTTGTCTTACAAATGTAAGAGACCTATATATGTTATATGGATATTAAACAACTGGTACAGAAGTGTGTGCTGAACTGCATGTTATGTACTGAGCTCATACCTCTCAACTGTCCAGAGTTTTGCAGACTGACCCTGTTTGTCTGATATTTGCAGTCATTTTTCTCATACATTTGTGTTTTGTCTGGCAAATCACTGGCAAAACATTAAAGACTGAAGTCATAAAATAATAGCACACATTTGAATGTCAGATGCCATATCCTTCAGAGTTTTCCTACGAATGCAAAACCTGGTATTCTGTCAAGTGTTTAAGTGTGTTAGAGCAATATTTATAAGGTGTCACTATTTTTGAGGCCTTTGCCCCCCCCCCTTTATTTGTGCCTTTGTCCAGATGTCTTGCTCTAAGAAGTTGAGAGGTATGACTGAGCTTCAAGAGTATAAACACAGTGTGCCATACTGCCAAAGAACAGTAGAGGCTGGAAGCCTCAAACATACAGACATGAGTTGCAAAATGTCAAGTAAGTAAGCTGAACTTGTTTTATGAATGTGTTATCTCAGTTTCAGTGCACCGAGCAGACATAAATGCCTACAGCTACAGGTTTTTGTATTGTCTTAAACCATAAATAATTACTAGGTTGAAAATGTAAAAGTGTTTAACTGTATTATGACTTCCAGTTCTACACAAACATCAGACAGACATGTATGTCTGATGCAGAGAAGTATGTTAGTTGCTGTTAGCCTGTGAAATAAAGGCAGGTGACAAACACTGAAGTAATCTGAGAACTAACTTACAGCATTAATGTGGATTATACTTTCAGACCTGTCTCAGACAGAAAGACCTTTTTGCATGTTGTCTGTGATACAAGCATATCCACTCATCTGCATTTACCATGTTAATAGTAAAAGCTAGAGCAAATGTGAGAGTGAACACATATAGATGGGAATGTTGCATATCTGTCTGATGTGTGTGGGGTCTGCATTGCTCTTTATTTAAGCTGTGATGACTTCTATTTTGTATCTTACTCTAGTATTACATTTGTTTTGTTTTACGTATTCTGTTCTATTGGAGTTTTAAGAGTTCTTGGCTAGGGTCAGTTATAAAAAGTTACCAAAGAATTTATTTGCAACATGTGAATATCATCAGTTAATTAGTGTGAGGAGCTGAGAGACAGCATTGCTCTTTTAATTAGAAATATCTGTAGTTACCTGAAGTGTTTGTGTGGTCTGCATTGCTCTATCAGTCGCCTCTGCATTTAATATTGATTTGAAGCTGTTTAATTAAGCTTTGATCACTTCTATTTTGTATCTTATTCTAGCATTACATTTGTTTTGTTTTAAGTTTTCTGTTCTGTTGGAGTTTTAAGAGCTCCCCCTTGTTGTGTTCTTATATTTGTTGGCTTTTGAGTTGGCCACCCCTATTATAAATCTCATTTCAAACACTCCTTGCAGTCCTATCTCATCAGCTTATCACATGATGCAAGAGATCATTTGGGAGGGCCCACCCCCCTTAGTTTTTCAACCTAAAATTATCGTGTTTCATCCCTTTCCACGTAATTTAAAAATAAAAAAACAAGTTACTGTATTTGTGTTTCTTCCCAGTTTATTACTTTAATTTGCTTTTGCTGCCTGTTCTTAAAATGACTCAATTGCACATATTCGCTTTCATTTATTACTGCTTGTTAGTAGCCTGGTGTAATTGTGTATAACTGTTATTCTAAGCCTTTTGGTGTAAGCATATGGGCGCTAAAAGGGCGATTTCTTTTACATTAAGGAAGTTGTGGTCTGCACTCTTGTGGCAGGAGAGGTAGCTTATCCCCTTCTAAGTTGGGATTTTGCTGGTTGAAGGCTTAGTGTCTGTTATTCTAATATTGTCTTAGTTGTTGTTTAAGCACTTGGGCTTCAGGACAGTTATTTTACATTAAGAAGGTTTGTGGTCTGCACTGTTGTGGGAGGAGAGGGTAGATTAAGCCCTTCTGAGCTACAAATGACTGGACTAAAGGCTTATTGTGACTGCTTATTTGAACTGTTTCTTTCTGACATTGGTATGCCTTGCTTGCTGTTGCATAGACTAGATCCTGACCTGTTGAATCTAGCTTTGTTTGTATAACGTGAGCACTAATCCAGGCCATCTTTTTTGGAGAGGGTTCCCCTGCACCCTAGTGTCAGGAGTGTGCAGTTAAAAGTTGTGTGAATGAAGACTGCTGGAACAGGGCTCAGTTTTGAGCTTTATTATTGGATAATTGGTTAATCCATTTAATTCCTTTTGCTCTTGTTTGCTACTGTTATATTTAAGTGTGTATCTGTTCACCTGTGTTAAACTGACCTAAACAGAGTTTAAATATCTTTAGCATAGTCTGCTTACAGGTTTTGCTGTATTTACATCTGTTTGTGTGATTCCCATGTTACCTGCTATGCCATCTTGTTTTGGTCAGGGCTGGCTGCACTTACTGGGAGTAAGTGAACTGGTTAGCACTAGTCTGGCATAGGGTGTTGAGTTAAGAGCTCAGGGACAAGGGTTGATTGGTCCTTTGATCCCAGTGTTTTACCTATTTTACCTTAGAACATTTGTGGTATTTAAACCCAGCATCTGTGTGGGTTTGTGGTTATTAATGTTGTTTAACCCTTTGCAAGAGTATCTCAGTTTCATTTTTCCATAACAGCACTCCTGTGTGGCAGGCCCTGCCTGCAGCTACTGCAGTGATTTTATCAGCCATACCACCTATGGGTGCTATCCTCAGATAGTACCCCACTCTACTGTCCCTGACCCTATCTTCCACAGGTTCTTATTTATTTATTTTTATTTATTTAACATTTATTTACTGGGAAAGTCTGACTTGGAATAAAGCCAATTTTCAGTGGAAGCTCAGGGGAGAAAGCTCCCAGGCATATGCTTTGAAGTCATGTCGGGAAGAAACTAGAGCACCCAGAGTAATTTCACATGAATGCAGGGAGGACATGCAGACACCCCACAGGGCATCTCAGCCCACAGGATCAGAAAACTGGAGAACCTGCCTCTTGCTGTCCAGCAGGGGTGACAATAATACCCAGCTGCACCACTGCACTGTCCTGAAATAGCCATGGATGGGCAGATTTCACTGTGTTTTCTCCTTGCCTAGTCTCTGCTTGATCCTGGGCATCCTGAGACAGTGTAGTAACTGCCTTTGTACTTTGCACAGACAACTCTCTACTACTACCACCTGAACAGAACACAATATGTAGAGATGTGCAATCCATTAAAGACACTAGAATCCTTGCTGCCTCAGTCACAAGCTGGTAAATGATTGACAGACCACAATGTTTTGCCAGAGATGGCCTTCATTTGTCTCCCCTGGGATTTTGAGCATCTGGCTTAGACACATGTAAGACCTGCTACCTCCCCATGTGCCTTTTAGCCCAGGCAAGTCATGATCACAAAATTACCAGCACTTGAAAACGCAGTCCATAAACAAACTTTCAAGGTCATGCTGCTAATGCTTTTGTCATGAAACTGCAGTCATTGCAAGCATTCCTTGTCCTGGAGAATAATGACATTTGTGGAATCACTGAAACCTGATTCAGAGCTGTGGAGGGCACTCTAACCTTGCCAGGTTTACTCATCCTACCTCAGACTCAAATGGAGGCCTACAAAGCCAAAGGAGGTGGAGTTTCAATATTCCTCATAGACATACAAACCTCCAGGCTGGTCAAATGGTTTGACTTCACGGAAGGTGCTCAAGTGGAATTAACTGTTGACAAGACACCTATTCAAATCATAGCTAGCTACAGACTTCCAGCCATGACTCAGAACACCCACTCCACCTATCTGGTCTTGCACAGATCCGTCAAGATTCAACCTCTACCCTGATCCTGGGTGACTTTAACTACCAACCATGGGTGTAAGACCTATTCTACCCAAACATGAATGCACAGAGATTCCTCGGCTTTTGTCAATGCCAATGCATTAGATCAGTTGAGTCAACACCCTACAACAGGTGGAAATATCCTGTACCTGGTCCCTAACCAAAATGGTATGCAACCACTGTAAGCACTCCTACAGTGTAATCTTCCTTAGTAAGATTGACTATAAAGCCATCACCTTTGAAGTCACCATCCCCTGCCCCCATCAGGGGTCAAGCAAAAATGCTTTTCAAAGTTGACTACAATCTCCTCAGAGCAGAGAGGTATAAGCAACTTCACAGCCACCAATCCCTTCAGTTGGAAATAGCAGTAATGTCAAGCCTACACCAAAAAAACTATATGAGCACCTACATAGCCTGTATGGACCCAACAATACCTGGCCAGGGACTAACTCATATCCCTCAAGGAAGAAATAGGTAAACCTGTGCCCATGGTGGACAGCAGCAAAAAACAAACTCTATAATAGGAAATGTTGCTGTGGGGAGCTCAAAAGGGAGCAGGTTCCAAGTTGGAAGCAATCTCTCTTTTGTCATAGCAACCAAATAAGGTCACTGGTGAATTACTCTAAGGCTAACTTTGAGTCCAAATTAGCCACATCCACCAAGGACAATCACAAGACCTTCTTCACATATACCTGCAATCTCAGAAGGCACTAACACCAACGCATCTGATCTGAACACCACATAGATATGCACCATAGATATGCCAAGCCAACCTGCCTGGCAGTATAGTTGGGTGAACACCTCACTCCCCGTCCCCATCAATGGCAGTAAACCAGGGCGTCCCAGCACCTGCCGCCCCCACTCCCCCTCGGTTATCATGCTTGAAGGTCACTTTAATGTCCTCTGAGAAAGAGACAAAAAGTTAAAGGTTCCATGGGGCCTGATAACACCCCTGGCTGTATCTAACATAAACTCAGGCATGAGCTCTCAGCTCCATTAGACACCCTATTCAGTCCAAAGCCTGAGCACCAGCTTCATCTCCAGATGAATGGAGGACAGCCACTGTCATCCCTCTCTCTGCACAAAGGTGGAGCCTCCACTGACCCCCAGCTATTATAGGCCCATCGAAGCCTAACTATCATCCCTGATTTACCCAGGCCATGGAATGCATTATCATGGACCTTATAAACAGGGACATTGGCAACCTCAAATGCTTAATCTCACACAGTTTGGTATTGCCAAAAGGGAGATCAGGCCTGTTAAACTTGGTTGATTTCTTTTTAGAAGCAGTCACCAAAGCCATGGATGGACAGGGAAGGCACTTTTACCTACCTTGACCTAACCAAAGCCTTTGACACTATTCTCCACTCAGCCATAATACATAAACCTTCCCAGCTAGGCATCAACCCGTATGTTACCAGATGGAAGTACTTCTTCTGGCTCCTTCACTGATAGAACCCACTCAGTAAAAGTAGGGGAGGCCACCTCTATTAGTAGACCTGTAAAGAGTAGTGTACTCCAAGGATCAGCCTTGCATCCTCTACTGTTTGGGATATACTTTTCTGAGGTGCAAGTCAAAACCAGTGGTCTGTGACTAACCAAGTTTGCAGATGACACCAGATGACTGCAAGCTGGGCACTGTCTTAAATTCCCCTAGTGATGTGAGCATCCTCCAAGAGGTCCTTACACAAACTAATGACTGGTTCCAGAATCATTGCCTCAAACTGAATGCCAAGAAAGGCATCATTAACCCCTTTGGGGTGAATGTCATCCACACTAATTATGAAAGTAATAACAATGTGCTAAGCATGCAATCAGTCACATGAGGGGCTTGGGTACCCAGGTTGCTAGTAACCTGACAGTTGACTACCATGTTGGCACCATTGTATGGAAGGCTTTCTACATGGCCCACCTCATAAATAAATGTATGTCATCCAGGAACCAGGAGGACATAACATGTCCTCCTTCCCTTATCAGACCCATTATTGAGTACAATGCCTCCTTTGGCTTGTATGCCCTTGCTTAACATGCAGCAGTTGCAGAGACCACAGAGGTTCCTGACCAGGGGGAGCTCCGGGGTCTCAAACACTACCCTATACAGATAGGCTAAAAGCCCTGTCCCTCTACTCCAGTCTCATACAGACTGATCATGGGTGAACCTGTGTCTGGCATAAAGGCCATTTCCAACCCAGCTTTGGATGGGTTGCTGCATATCCATAAGACAAACCCCTTTCGCACAACCTGCATGGGAAGAGGCCTTAACCTGGCCTGTGACATGAATAGTACTTGCTGGCAGGATAGTTTGTGTCCCCAATCAAATACTCCACCATCTGTGGGCTGATACTGCCCTCTCCATGTCCTTAGCAAGAGTACCTCTCTAGCCCTCTTTAAGAGGAAGCTGGACAACTGCATGGGGAAACCAAGAAAATACACCTGGGATCCCACCTGTATCCCAGTTGGACAGAGAGGAAACAGATGCTGACTTTGAAGGAACATGGGTGAAAATCTTGGCTAGGCTTATAAGGGCCTACAGGCCAATAGGCTAGTATCATCCCATGAACCTATGAACCTATTACTTTAGATGTTTGCTGTATTTATTTCAGATTGTCCTGTAATGTTGTCTTAAATTATTCCCTGTCAGTCTGAACTGTGTAGTTACTGTATTGATTGAGTATTGTCTTGTTCATTTATTAGTTGTTATTAAATATAAGTAAACCTTGTAATTGTGTCTGGTCTGTAACATTACTGAAGCTGAGTATGGCAGAGAGGAGACACAGTGACCATTTTACTGTTGAGGTACAGCTGTATATGTACATGTTTACCTAGGTGTGTATGAGTGCAACAGTGTGTGAGGGACAATGGGGCAGACAGTGTAACTTTGCATGCATACCCCTTGACACAGCCAGCTAGCCTTCATACATGTCACCATAGGTTCATAGATACAGAGGAGGTTACTACAGTACTGGCCCTGGGTCCCTCACAAGCCTAGCCATTACTTTATCCCCAACAGAATTATCAATCAGCACCTGTTGCCCCTGCCATTGATAGACACAGGTTGAACCCCAGGGAGAGATGTATTTTTCCCCATCCACTCAATCTTGATGCAGTTAATGAGTGCATGCATGGTACTGTGTTTGACATGTTTAATGAGTGTAATCCTGACACAGGGTAGCCTCTGGTAGCCAGTCTTGACTCTCCAGCATGTGTTTCTGCTATCTCATATGCGAGTCAGGCCTCTTATACTGGTAATGCACACAGAGTTATACTCTCGTACATGGGGCAGCTGTTGAAGGACCCCAGGCTTGAGCACAGCATTACTGCCACCATCCTGGCATGCCACAGACACCTGTGGACAACCTGTCTGGTAACCAGTAGGGCAGTAGTGATTACAGGCTGTCAGAGTGAACAGGTGTTGAGGGCCATGGCTGATCTTTGTGGGTGTTAACACAGCCTTTACAGTTCCTGCAGATATCTACATAGGTGCATAGCAGACCGGCCATGCTGCTAATGTATTGTTGTACTGACTGAGGACTATTCAGAGGTAATGTCCACCTTTTGTCTGGATAACATCCCTTTACCTATGTGGTGAACCACATAGAGTCTTCTTCAGTTAATGTCAGGAACCTCTGTGGCAAAAGCCAGGTTTGTGCCAAATGAGTCCTTAACAGTATCACATACACTAATCCTGTTGGTTTAGCCAACCTGCTAGCAGATAGGTTCAATGCAAACTTCACTCCCTTTCCCCCGCAAGGCCCTTTTGACAATCCCCGATACTTGTCCCGCACCTCACATCTCCATAGATCAAGTGTTACAGGCCCTATCCATGGCAAAAAATACAGCTGCCATGGGACCTGATAGTATCCCAGGATGCAATCTGCACCATCTCCAGCAAGAACTGGCTTCACCATTGAGCAGCCTATTCAACCACAGCCTAAGTACTGGCTTCATTCCAGCAGAGTGGGGAACCACCATTGTCATCTCCTTGCACAAAGATGGTGCCACTACTGACCCTGGAAACTATCACCCCATTAGGTTGACAAGTCTGATCTGCAAAGCCATGGAGTGTATTAGTATGAATCTCATAAACAAAGACATAGGCAATTTGAAAGCACTTGAGCCCACCCAGTTCGGATTCATCAAGGGCAGATCTTGCCTGTTGAACCTAGTCAACTTTTTTGATACTGTCACTAAAGTCCTGGATGAGGGAAAGTCAGTACATACAGCGTACCTTGAGTTGGCCAGTGCTTTTGACACAATCCCCCACTCAGGCATCATCAAAAAGTTAACATAACTTGGCGTAAATCCTTATCTCATCAGGTGGGTGGCCAACTGGTTCACTGACAGGATCCTCAATGTCAAAATAGCACAGCCACCTCAGATAGCAGACCTGTCATTAGTGGAGTTCCCCAGGGATCTGTCCTGGGACCCCTACTGTTTGGCATCTATTTCTTGGAGCTACAGGCAAAGACAAAAGCCCTGTGGCTGACCAAGTTTGCCGATGACTGTAGGTTGGGTGCTGTTATTGACTTTCTAAATGATGTTAACATATTGCAAAAGGGTCTCACAGCAACTAATGACAGGTGCCAAAGTCATGACCTCAAGCTAAATGCCAAAAAATGCATCATCATATCATTTGGTAAAAACACGACCCCTGATTACCACATCAATGGCAACCCCCTAAGCACACAACCTGTGGTGAGAGACCTGGGCACTCAGGTTAACAACCTCACATTCAACCGTCATATAGCAGCAGTGGTCAGAAAAGACTTTCACTTGCTTCATCTCATCAGTAAAGGGATTGCATCCAGGAAAAAGGAGGTTTTTACCTCTCTGTACTCTTCCCTCATTAGACCACTAATTGAGTATAACACCCCATTTAGGATGTACCTCTCCAAACATCTGCACCAAATGGGAAGGGCACTGACATTGCTCACAAAGAGAATCCATGGCCTCCAACACCTGACCTATGTGGACAGGCTCAAATCACTATCACTGTGCAGATTGTTCATGGGTGATCTGTGTCTTGCCTACAAGCCAATCTTGGACCCTGCCCTACTGGAGATGCTCCATATCTGTAAGTGTAACTCCTCACACAATACCCGCTCAAAAGGCCTGGACCTAATATGTGACATTAACATAACCTGCTGGAGGGACAGGTTTGTCTCCCAGAGGGTGCCCTGTCTCTGGAATAGACTTCCCATACATGTCAAGCAGAGCACCTTGCTGACCCTTTTCAAGTGCAACCTTGATGAGTGGATGGGAAACCACAAATTTGTCTCAGGGGTTCACCTGTTTCCCTCACTGACAGGGGCAACAGGTTGTGACTGAGGTTTCTTTTGGGGGACAAACTCTTGCCTAGGCTTGTAAGGGCCCTAGGGCCATTAGTCTATTAACCTCCTATGATTCTTGAAGCAATTTCTGCCCACTACCCCTACTTGTTGCCTACATGCAACATTGTTGCCATCCTGAGTACCGAGGTCTGTCATCGAAGTCTGTGTGTTTATGGGGTTGGTGCTGATCTGGGAAATACTGGGGACATGTCCTTGCTGTATGTCATGCTGACACTGTTGTATGCCTTCAGCTTGAGGCCAGGACCTTGACACAGCATTGAATGCATGGATCATGCGATCCCAAATAAAACCAAGACCCAATCCTCCAAAGGCAGACGTCCTGTCTGGTGGACCCCAGCCACAAATAAACTATACAATAGAAGGAGGAAGCTACTAAATGATAGAGCAAAATCCCAAAAAGGGAAGGCATCACTGATCAGTATTAGCAAAAAACTACGGGCACACATAAAATTGTCTAAGGCCAGCTTCGAGAGAAAAATTGCACAGGACACTAAGGATAATCACAAGGCTTTCTTTAGTTATGTTAGGAACCTGGGTGGTAATTCCCAGATATGCTCAGAATTAGTCCAAATGACAAAAAATACACCAAACCCACAGACATTGCCAACATCCTAGCTGACAGGTTCAGCACAACTCCCCCCACCACCAAAGGGCAAATATCTATTCCAGCAGAGTGCTGCCCCTGACATCTCAGATGCTCAGGTAAGAGCGCCTTCCAAAGCAAAAAACACAGCATCAATGGGACCAGATGGTGTCCCGGGCTGCATCCTACATGAACTCCAAGAAGAGCTAAACCCAAATATAAAACTACTGTTCAATCTCAGCCTTACTACAGGATATGTGCCCAAAGAGTGGCATGCAGCAACAGTGGTCCCTCTCCATAAAGGTGGTGCGTCAATGGATCCTGGGAACTATCGCCCCATAAGCCTGACTAGCTTGGTCTGCAAAGCTATGGAAAGGATCATCATGGACCTTATAAATAAAGATATTGGGGACCTACAAACACTGGATCCTTCCCAGTTCGGCTTTGTTAAGGGCAGATCCTGCCTCTTAAACCTGGTTGATTTCTTTGAAACAGTCACCAAGGCCATTGACGAGGGGAAGGTGGTCCACACAGCCAACCTGGACCTCGCAAAAGCCTTCGATACAATACCCCACTCGGGCATTATAGATAAGCTCACCAGCTTAAATATAAACCCCTATGTCACTAGATGGATTGCAAACTGAACCCACATGGTTAGAATTGCTGGAGCCATGTCAGACTCCAAACCAGTTACAAGTGATGTCCCACAAGGCTCAGTCCTGGGACCGCTCTTGTTCGGTATATATTTCTCGAAGGTACAGGCCAACACGGAAGGACTGTGGCTGACCAAGTTCGCAGATGACTGCAAACTGGGTGCCATAATCGACTCTCCAGCCGACACAAGCATCCTCCAAAAGGGCCTCATAGAAACAGACAACTGGTGCCAGAGCCATGGCCTCAAGCTAAATGCCAAAAAGTGTATAGTCATCCCCTTTGGCAAAAACAAAGTGCCCACAAATTACCACATAGGTGGTAATCCATTAAGTACAGAAGAAGTAATTAGGGACCTGGGGACCCAAGTTGATAGCAATCTCTCATTTGACAACCACGTGGCCAAAGTGGTTCGAAAAACATTTTATATAGCCCACCTAATCATAAAGGGATTCACATCTAGATCAGGGGAGGTCATCATGCCTCTTTACTCATCCCTCATCAGGCCCATAATTGAGTACAATGCCCCTTTTGGGATGTACCTTACCAGACACCTACAGCAACTGGAAAGACCCCAAAAGTACCTCACCAAGAGGATCAAAGGGCTCAAACAGATGCCATATGCTGCCTGGTTAAAGAAACTCCAGCTCTACTCAGTGGCATACCGCCTGTTCAGAGGTGATCTGTGCCCTGGCATATAAAGCCATGTCCAACCGGAATTAATGGACATGCTACACCTCAGAAAATCCAAATCCCATCGAGCTACGCGCTCGAGAGAGACTTGAACCTCAGCACTGAAATAAATAGGACATGCTGGAGGGACAGATTCATAACCCAGAGGCTCCCTTCACTCTGGAATAAAATCCCAGTCCAGGTTAGGCAGAGTCCCTCATTGACTCTCTTCAAGAGGAATCTTGATGAGTGGATGGGAGATCGTAGGTTTACCCCGGGTATTACTTCTGTGTCACTGTTAGACAGAGGCACAGCATACTAACCTTGAAAAAGGGCATAGCAAAATAAATTTAAAATGGGTGGCGAAAGCCAAACATATTCTGGCTAGGCTTATAAATGCCCTAGGGCAGATAGCCTAGTATGAACCTATGAACCTACGAACCTATTCCATATCCACTGTATGGCCCATTGCAGTGTGTTAACAGGAGTTTGTGGCTCAATGACAGACTGCACAATACCTACAGTTGACACCACCTTAGGCTGTACCTATGTATGTTGGTGGTGGCAGTTAGCATTCATGCCTATATACATGTGGGTTATTAGGGGCAGCAGGTAGCCACAGGGCCTTCACATGTCTACATATTGCACACACATAGGTGACACAGATTGTGGTTGCCACCTTGTCAAATGTGGACTGTGGGACACGTTTTGCACTAATGTGACAGCTGGCAGGACATACCATACCCACTGCAATGCAACACACAAGACTTCCTTTGGTTTGCTACTATGACATCTTATTTGTGTGACACCTTAGCTTATGCTATTTGTTATAACATTAAGGTGCTTCGAATGTGCAATATCTACTCTATACAATCAGTAGACAACTGTATGAAATGTTTGTTGTCCTACACTCTTGGGGCCTCTTTATTGTGACAGTTGTTGTCACAGGTCACACCTTGCCAAACATGGACTGCAACCTGCAGGGTGGTACAGATTGTGGCCATACCTAGGATCTCTGCATATGCCTGCAGATTGTCCTGATGTTTGTCACATATTTTCTTTCCTTGTGTCATAACATTGTGGTTTTCTGGCAAACTGTTGGGAAATCATGACAGATTAGCATTACAGATTAATGACAGATATTGTCATGTAACAACACATACCCTTTGGAAAGTGCATTCAAATGAATGGCCTGTTCTGGCATCTACTTTCCATGCGTGTCACAGCAATATTTGATGGTTGTCCTGAATGTTAGGTCTTTGACCCACTTTTCCATATGCCTTTAACCAGATGTCTTTCTGTGAGGGTTTGAGAGGTATGCTGATGGCCATAACACAGTTAGACAGCTGCAAGGAGATATACATACACACACACACATACACAACACACACACACACACACACACACACACACACACACACACACACACACACACACACACACACACACACACACACGCACACACACACACACACACACTCATAACCTGCCCTTGATGATAGTAGAACCTCTACTTGCCTAGATGTGCAAACAATACTGGTCTATACATAACACAGGCACCAGAGAGCTACTATAGTGTTGCAGTGTATGCCACTACTGTTCAAGCAGGTGACAATTGCAGGGGCTGTTAGAATTGCCAATGGGGGTTCACAGCCCCTTAACATGATAGACCCATCTGAAACACACACACTCTGCTGCATCGGGACGCACACTGAAACACGCATGCACACAGAGTTGACACCTTTCCCATTAGATGACCTACCTATTTAATTATGTACGATACAGACTAACATGACTATTGCATGCAAAACAGTGCCTTTGTGTTAGTAAATGTGTAACTGTGCTTGTAAGGTGGATGACATCTGTAGGTGCAGTGACTAGGTTGGCAATGAGTGAGTTAACAGGGTGGAACAGGCACACAAAATGGTATAACCATCACATACACACAGGCAAGACAGACAAAGGGAATATACATACAGAAACGCATACACTCACACAGTTGTCAATTGTCAGATTAGAACCACTACCTACCTATTTGTATGTACTATACTGCTACATACATATTGCATGTGCCATGGACATTATATGCCAGGGATATAACTCACAACCTCTTACACCAATTAATCTTGGGAATGCCTTCATGGATGGTGGGATAAACCACACATATTAGTGACAGTTCTCACAAAATGGTCTTACAAACCTGGACATGTGGTAGGGTAACAGACTTTGCATCAGCATGAAATATCAGACAGGTATGATGTCGAAGCTGACATGTCTGTAACTACAGCAACTGTCACACATTTGTCAATGATTTCTCTTATAACCCCATTGTTAGGAGACACAGACCACATGTATGTTGCAAACATCTGGATATTCTGCATACATCTGTACAGATGAGTGGTATGGCCTGTAGAGTTTAACATGGTGCATGTAAGGTGGATGACAGCAACAGGCTATTACTTTACTTTAAAGTAATGCCATGGGGTGGGGGTCAACATGCCTTAAAATGATATAACTAACACATGCAACAGCCACAGGGGATATGCTTCACACACAGACGCTGATATACAGTAGCATAGTTGGCTGTATTGTAGTTCAATCCCTTACTTACCTACTTGTATGTACCATAGTGCTACCCACTTATTGCATGCACTATGGAGCTTAAATGTCCAGAAAGTGTCCAACAGTGGATCTAAGGTTAATGACATGAACAGGCCCTGTACATAATGAAATGCGGGGGGCACCACAGAGGAACAGGCCTCAAAATGGTATAACTAACACACATATACACAGAGGATATGGTTCTTTCACACACATACACACACACACACACACACACACACACACACACACACACACACACACACACACACACACACACACACACACAGTTGTCAGTATTAAAGTTAGAACCTCTACCTATCTAGTTACATGTACTATAGTACTCCATAGTTATTGCATGTGCCATGGAGCTTACAGGGCTAAACAGTGTCCAAAGGTACTTCAAAGATGAATGCCATCAGCAGGCCTTGTAAAGTAGGGAAATGGGAAGTGTACTGGATGGAACAGGCCTCAAAGTGGTATAACCAACACACATAAACAAGGGATATGTTTCTCACACACACACACACACACACACACACACACACACACACACACACACACACACACACACACACACACACACACACACACACACACACACACACACACACACACACACACACACACACACTTGCCAGTGCTGAGATTAGATCCCTACCTATCAGGTTATTTGTACTACAGTGTTATGCAGTTATCACACAAACCACAGAGCTTATAGGGCTGGATAGTGTCTGAAGGTAGTTCTAAGCTGAATGGCATAAACAGGGCTTGTAAAGTAAGGCAATGGGAAATGTATTTTGGGAAAGAAAGGCCTCAAAATACTTTAACCTTCTAACACCCCAAAACATACACAACTACCAGGGCTTAGATTAGAACTCCTGCCTATCTAGTTATTTGCACTATAGTGCTACATACTTATCACACGTGCCACAGAGCTTACAGAGCTAAATCGTGTCCAAATGTACTTCTAAGGTGAATGACATCAGCAGGCCTTGTAAAGTAGGGCAATGGGAAGTGTACTAGGTGGGAAAGGCCTCAAAATACTTTAACCTGCAAACACACACACACTTGCCAGTGTGTAGATTAGAACCTCTAGTTATTTGTATTATAGTGCTATTTAGTTATAACATGCACCACAAAGTGTACAGGGCTGTGGAGTGTCCAAAGGTACTTCTAAGATGAATGACATCAGCAGGCCTGGTAAAGTAGGGCAATGGAAAGTGTATTGGGTGGGAAAGGTCTCAAAATACTTTAATCTAAAAACAAACACATATGCACATGATTGCCACTGCTGAGATTAGAACCTATACCTATTACTTATTTGTATTATAGCACTATGTAGTTATTGCACACACCACAGAGCTTACAAGGCTAATAAGTATCCAAAGGTACTTCTAAGGTGAATGCCATCCACATACCTTGTAAATTAGGGAAAAGTGAAGTGTATTTTGGGTGGGAAAGGCCTCAAAATATTTTAACAAACAAACATACATACACACACACACACACACACACACACACACACACACACACACACACACACACACACACACACACACACACACAGGCGGGTGATATCAGATTACAACCACTACCTCACTACTATTACACTTCATACTAGCACTTGCCACTAGTTACAACTGGTGTGCAATTGTCTGCAGCAGGACATCACGCTAAGGCTTTCAGGGTGTGTGTGTGTGTGTGTCTCTTTCTCTCTCTCTCTCTCTGTTTCCCTGTCTCTCTCTCTCTCTCTCTCTGTCACTCTCTGTCTCTCTCTCTCTCTCCCTTGTCTCTGCCTGTGTACGATTGATATATTTGTATATGTTGCCCAAATATATGTATTTGTATCCCACTCAACAGATGCAAATATATCACATATGGGCCACCTACAGATAGCGGAGGGTAATCCTGTGTGATGGGGTGGGTAGAGACAATTAAGCTGTACATAGCTGTCTGTATGCAAAGACATATATGCACAATACAGTTGTATAGTCCGATGTGGGTTTAGACATGGGCTGTAATTCTCTAAGTGTTGGAGCATGCCCAGTATGAGCTTTTACAGTAAGAGTGGGAGTCCATTCCAGAGATAGCTGTACTCCAGTCCAGGGTTTTGTGTGCTACAGCCATACCTCTTAAACTCTTAGTGCAAGAAATCTAGACAAAGCTTGTCAAAGTGGGGGGACAATGGGCCACACATAGGGACATATTTTAAATATTGCTCTTATAAACTTAGACAGTTGCTAGAGTAGCAGTGTTTGTTTTAGCATACATTTTCCGAAGGATATGAGGTCTGAAACTGAAAAGTATGTCATTATTTACTGACATAAATCCTCAGCTCATCCCAATGATTTACCAGAAAAATACAAATGTTATGAGGAACAGAACAAAAACATGAGCTGAAAATCTGGGCAGTTAAAGGTATGGCTACAGCCAATTGGCTGATGAAGCTGTGTAAACAGTCCAGCACCCCAGTGATATACTGGCTGATGATCTCCTGGTTGTGTGGTATCCTTATCAACTGGAAATTCATATCCTGGTGTGGTATAGAGTGCACTGGACTGAGAAGAGTTTTCCATAATATGTGTGGTATATTCTACATAGCACTGTGATTTCCTGGTATGTCAGTGGCAGAGCAGTATAGAGTAATGTGGTGAACTGCTGACAGACATTTGTTTATAGGTTCATAGGAGGTTAATATGCTATTGGCCCTGAGGCCCTTATAATCCTAGCAGACAAGAGTCTATCCCATGATCAACATGTCAGCACCCTGAACCCCTGTTCAGCAGGGTCACAGGTTGAATCCCAGGAATGTATTTTCTGTTTCCCATCCAGTTATCTAGGGTGCACGACAAAAGGGCAATCGAGGTACTCTGCTTGACATGGACAGGGAGTATATTCCACAGATGTGGGAGTCTGTGGGACACATATCTGTCACACCAGCAAGTCCTATTGATATCACAGACCAGGTTGATGCTGCGCCTACAGGATGCTTGAGTGGATCTTGACTTCCAGATATGCGGCAGTCCCATCAAGGCAGGGTCTGGATTGCTTTGCATGCCAGACAGAGGTCAACTCTGCGGAGTCTGTGTGAAACTGAGTAGAGGGACAGTGCTTTTAGCCTATCTGTGTAGGGTAGGTGTTTGAGGGCCTGGATTCTCCAGGTGAGGAATCCCTGTGGTCTCTTCAGCTGATGCATGTGCTTTGTGAGGCATATGCCGAAGGGAGCATTGTACTCACTAATTGCCCTTATAAGGGTAGAATACATGGATCATATGACCTCTTTGTCCCTGGATGAGATATCCTTACTTATGAGGTGGGCCATGTAGAAAGCTTTCCATACAATGGTAGCAACATGGCAGTCAGACGTCAGGTTGCTATCAACTTGGGTGGCCACATCCCTCACTACTGATTTGTTGTTAAGGTGATAATATGTGGGGATGTCACGCTCTCCAAAGGGGATGATGATGCATTTTCTGGCATTCAGCTTGAGGCCATGTTTCTGGCACCAGTCATTTGTTTGTGTGATAACCTCTTGGAGGACGCCAACATCACTTGAGAAATTGATGACTGTACCCAGCTTGCAGTCATCTGCAAACTTGGTCAGCCATAGGCCACTGTTTTTGGCCTGCACCTCAGAGAAGTATATCCCATGTAACCAAGGCCCCAAGACTGATCCCTGAGGTACACTGCTCATTAGGGATGTACTCCTTGAGTTGGCTACCCCTATTAAGATTAGGTGGGTTCTATCAGTGAGCCAGTTTGCTACCGATCTGGTAACGTATGGATTGATGCCTAGTTGACAGAGTTTATCTGCTATTGCCAAGTGGTGAATAGTGTAGAAGGCTTTGGCCAAGTCAAGTTGGCTGGTGTGCAGATTTAACAAACATACCTCCCACTGACAAGACCAAACTGTGTGTAGTTGAGTATTTGGAGTTTGTCAATGTCCCTGTTACTGAGGTCCATAATAATCCATTGCATGGCAGATCAGGGTAGTTAGGCTCCTGTGTCTATAATTTCCTGGATCGGGGGTACTCCACCTTTGTGTAAAGGGATGACAGTGGCTGTCCTCCACTTGGCTGGGACAAAGCCGGTACTCAGGCTTTGGTTGACTAGGGTGCCTAATGGTGCTGCAACTTCATGCCTGGGTTCATGTAGGATGCAGCCTGGGATGTTGTCAGGTCCCATGGAGGCTGCAGTTTTTGCCTTTCAGAGGGCAGTGATGACCTCTTCCCTAGAGATAAGGGGTAGGGGCAGATACTGGAGATGTTCTGATTTACTGATGGGGGGACAGAGGGGAGAAGTTTCCACTGAATCTGTCAGCCAGTAGATTGGCTATATCTACAGCATTTGTGTATGTGGTGTCCTTGATCTGAACAGATCTGGGAGCTTCCTTTGAGATGCGGACATATGTGAAGAAGGACTTATGATTGTCTCTAGTAGATGTGGGCAATTTGGACTCGAAGTTGCCTTTAGAGGATTTCACTGGTGCTTTTATTTGCTTGTTCAGGCTAAGCAGAGATTGCTTCCGATTGGCACTTGCTCCTTCTTGTTCCTGGACAGCAGTTTTTTTCCTTTTGTTATATAGTTTATTTATTGCAGATGTCCACCAGGCAGGTTTACTCTTCCTTGCGGAGGATGATTTTGTCCTGTCAGGTATTCCTGATTCCATGCATCTATATATATGCTCATATAGTACTTTGGTGTACATTTGGACATTGGTGCCTATTCCTAAAGTGGGGGAGGGGGCTGTGCAGTTGTTTATACCATCCCTCAGGTGGTTGTAATCAGCTTTGGATAATTTCTGTTTTTACCATAGCTAGAGGAGGATCAGGGGGATGGTGATATCAAAAGTGACCACTCTTTTTGTCGGATGCTGCCAGGGATGATGATATTGTAGGGGTGCTACAGTGTTTAATCATGTCTGTTACTACCAAGTCCAAGATATGTATCACATTTTGTGGGGGTATCAAGTAGCTGTCACAAGGCATTTGCATTGATATAATGGGAGAATCTCTGTGCATTTCTGTTATAGCATGAGTAGTTTTTCCAATCTATGGTTGGGTAATTAAGGTCAGCCAGGATCAGAGTAAAGGGTTGAATCTTGGCAGATTTGTAAAGGTCCAGATAGGTGGAGTGGACATCCTGAGTCACATATGTGGGCCTCTAGCTACCTATATTTTGAATAGGGGCCTTGTCAACAGGTAAATGGAGTGTCTCATGTGTGTCAGACTGTTTGACCAGCCTGTAGGTGTGTCTGTTTAATATATATTTATACTCTACCTCCTTTGCCTTTGCTGGCCACATTTTGGGGTCTGGCTCTGTGATAGGATGAGTGACCAGGTAAGGATGGGTTTCTCTCTGCAGCTTTGAGCCAGGTTTCTGTGACTGCACAAATATCAGCATCTTCCAGGGTTAAGAATGCTTGCAATGAGTGCAGTTTCATGTTTAGACTCCTAGATTTTAGCGGCATGACCTTTAATTTGCATTTTATTGAGAGTTTTATGTTGATAGCATCGACCTCATGACTTTTCCTAAAAATGGCACTATGGGGGAGGCAAGAGCCTTTGCCAGAAGCCTAAAACCCAAGTGAGACAGTTGCAGGTCATCTCTAGCACAGCAACGTGGTCTGTTGATCATATGTTCCCAGGCTGTCAGGCACTGGATACCCCTGGGATGACACCAGAAAGTAAGCCAATTGTTGATGTCAATCATTTTCTGTTTGTATTGAGGCATCATTTTGGATGATGGTAGAATGCTGCTTAAGCCTAGGGACATACTTGCATGGGACACATACTCAGCAAGCTCAATCATATCTATCTTCCTATAGTCCAGGGAGGTACAGCTAAAGTCATTCACACCTGCATGGACTAGGACAGAGTCATAACAGTGCCTTGAGTGCATGTGTGATATGGTGGATACTGGTACCTGACAAACAAGTAACTGTGACTTTGTCCTTATGCAGCCTGGTGAAAGGCACATCTCTGTGTCTCACAATGGAGTCTCCTATGAGTAATATGTTGGGTTTATGGTTAGGCTTTAGTGGTTGCGAGACACTGGTGTGTGGACTATGAATGATATGTGGTGTGGAGGTTTGTGGAGTTCTCATGGGTTTTCGCCTCTGAGGTGTCCTTTGTTTGGGTTTGTTTTTGTTGAGAACCTCCATATATGTGGGTGTGGGTTGTGTAGTTGCAGGTGATGTTTATGACTCCATACACTGCAGGGAACCTAGGCCACTGCAGAACTTGTTCTGTTGTGCACATTCTCCATTTGTCTGGCCAGTGATTCCTCTTGCCCTTATATGTGTCTCTTTGCCCTTCTGTAGTTCAGTCACAGGCTTTGTCGACAGTTGTTGCTGTTATGTATTTGTATTTCTGGTGTGAGTGGGGTAGAAGTCATAACATCACACTCACAGGGTTATGGACTTCAGACCTCTGAGTGTACCTGTATAGCAGGTTGTCCATCATTGCACCCCTACATCTGCTGTGATCCTCAGATGGTTTGTGTTGCAATGTTATTATAAGGCTACATGTTGGCCATAGCTGTCAAACCATCACAGACTGACATCTGGACAGGGCCATATATGACAGTCAGACACAAGCACACACATGGGGACCAGGGTGTTAATATTGCTCTGAAAAGCATAGACAGTTGGTAGACCGGTTTGGTATTATCTTGCTTTTTCTTATGGGTATGACATCTGCTTCTCCACTGTCTGCCATTGATGTTTTCACATTAGCCTTTATTGTTTTGCAAATAGTTTGGCAGGCAAATGCAATGTTATGACAAGCAGAACAGATATAGGAGACATACTTGTGGTCCTTCTGTGACTTCCTATCATTCCAGGGGTATGGATGGGGCCCAGTGACTTGTTGTCAGTACTAACACAATAAGGTGGCAGCCATTTATAATCTGGCACTACATTGACTTGTCACAACTTACTGTTCTACTAGGCACTGTGTAGGTTACTCCAAGCTGTGTACTGTCCATATGTGTGGCCCCCTGTCCCTCCATTGTCCAACTTTCCTGCAGTAACAAATATGGACTTCTGGAGAGTGTGTACAACTCCTACCATAGGTGTAGCTGACATACAAAATAATGAGGATGGCCAGTCTTGAACCATGGACCCTATCAATGACAGTACTGTAATTTGACTGCTAAGCCACAACAGCCAACAGTAAGCACTACCCACTTCCTGACAGTATTAACCACGCTCATACATAGCACTTTGACCCCTGCATATTATGGACATGGAACAAATTATCAAGTTGATTGGGACAACCGTGGGAATGCGTGGTCTGCTGCTATTACCCTACAAACATAAATGTCACTGCTTTTCTATGGGAACATGTGTGTTGGGGGGGGGGGGCATACCTCTCAACTGTACACATTTCCACAGACTGTCCAGATGTTTGCCTCATATTTTGGGTCCATTTATTATAGTATTGTGGTTGTTTTGAAAAATACAGGCATATCATTAAAGACTATAGTTAGAAAGTAATGACAGACATTTGAGTTTTGCACTTCTTACCCTTCAGAGAGTTAATGCAACTGCAAGACCTGTTCTAATATTACTGCCTAAGTTTGTATGAGCAATATTTCATAACTATGTTCCTATATGTGGGCCTTTGCCACACATTTCTTTATGGCTTTGTACAGATGACTTGCTGTGAGAGTCTGAGAGGTGTATATGGGACTCCAACATTGACATCCATGCATGTGACCTATGACCCCGCAGTTTGTTAGTCCCCCACATATACTGCAGTGAGTTTTGTCACCTAGGGGACTACTGCATATTCTGTTGTCCCACATAGCTGTCAGCTGTCTGCTGCTATACCGGTAGGCCATCCCATTCCCTTGCATACATGCAACGATACCATAGATATGCTACAACAACATACTACTCCATCCATTTGTTGTGAAGAAGAGTGACTTACCTTGTGTCTGACAAACAAAATACTTGGCACAGAAAGTCTTGAAACACGGACTTTGTCAACCACAGTACTGTACCTAGACCACTAAGCCACAACAGGCAACAGTAAGTACTGCCTATTTCCTGACAATATTAACCATATATATATACATAGCTCATTGACCCCTGCATATTGTGGACATGCAACAAGTTATCAAGTTGATTGGGACAGCCGTGGGATGTATGGTCTGCTGCTATTACCCTACAAACATAAATGTTACTGCATTTCTATGAGAACATGGATGTGTTGGGGGAGGAGGGCATACCTTTCAACTGTACACATTTGCACAGACTGTCCAGATGTTTGCTTTACATTTTGGTTCCATTTAGCATAGTATTGTACATGTCTTGGAGAATACTGGCATATTACTAGAGGCCAAAGGATAGAAAGTAATGACAGACATTTGAGTTTCCGACTTCTTACTCTTCAGAGAGTTAATGCAACTGCAAGACCTGCTGTGATATCACTGTGTAAGTTTGTAAGAGGAATATTTCATCATTGTCCTTATTTGTGGGCCTTTGCCACACATTTCTTTATGGCTTTGTACAGCTGACTTGCTAAAAGGTGTGTATGGGACTCCAACATTGACATACATGCATTTGACCTATGACCCCCCCAGTTTGTTAGCCCCCCCCCCACATATACTGCAGAGGGTTTTGTCACGCAGGGGACTACTGCATATTCTGAGGAAGCCGGTATTTGGCAGACATTTCCTGTTGTCACACATAGCTGTCAGTTGTCTGCTGCTATCCAAGTAGTCCAGCCCATTCCCTTGATACATGCAGTGATACCATAGATATGCTACCACAACATACCACTCAATTCATTTATTGTTAAGAAGAGTGACTTACATGAGGACAGTGCTTGAGGGATGATTCTGTTGGATGCATGCAGTACACAGCCTATACATGGTAAGGTAGAAGTAGTGTGATGTGTGTGGCATCGGCATCCTTTTTACTGTATGTGCGAGTCGGAGAGAGGTGTCAGTCCATGGGTCTCTAGGGTGTCAGTGTATGTGCTATGCATTGCCTCTTTGCCAAGGCCAGGGTGTACTGGGCATGCCTATGTCTGCCTACAGGGACAGGCACAGGGGGTTCCTCCTCCGAGTCCCCCTGTGCCTGTGGGGACCTTGTTAATGGTGGGGGGCTGTGTGCTCCTTCCCTGTGATGTTTCTGCCCCAGCTATTTCTGCATGATCATATTGTGTACCATGGCACATATTATGAATGTAAGTGCACATGTGGCTAGACAGTACTGCCGGGTTCACCAGATATGTCAAGGCAGCAAAACCCTGACTTGAGCAGCCCAAACACATGCTCTATGATGTTCCTAGTTTTGTGCGTGTGCCTGATTATGGCATTCTTCAGTGTGTGTGTGTGTGTGTGTGTGTGTGTGTGTGTGTGTGTGTGTGTGTGTGCATTTCTGATGGGTGTCATCATCCATGGTTCCAGTGTGTAGCCAGCATCCCCCACTAGATGGCCGTACAGGATGTCCCCCCCACCGGCAAATGCCTGGTACAGTTGTGTGACATGCCAGATGTGGGAGTCGTGATAACTGCCAGGGCTGCCAGCACACACATTGATGATAATGCCCTGGGCATTGCACACAACCTGGCAGTTGATGATGTGATATCCCTTGCGGTTGATATACACTCTACCTTCTTCACCTGGTGGTGCTTTCATGTGGACATGAGTGCAGTCTATGGAACCCAGTATCACCGGGTAGTGTGCTACATGGTGGAAGAGACTTATATTGCTGGTTCTTTTCTCAAGGGTGCTGGGAAAATAAATGTGTTCACTGGCATGTCTTAGCATGACATTCAGGAACTGGTGGAGTACCCTGGATGCAGATGCCTGTGAGACTCCCTTGATGTCCCAGTAGGTCTTTGGAAAGTACCTGTAGCTAGTATTCTTAAGGCTAGACATACCTTTGCACTGGGATGGGTTCCCCTCTGTTGGCTCTGGGTCTGAGGTGAGGTCAGCAGAGCTCAGTGAGTTGCTGTAGTATGTCCCTGTCCACCCTGTAGTATCTCCAGCTCATGTCGCCCCTGAAAGGTTACCCTGGGTCTGAACACTCTTCTCCACCTCAGTCTGGGAGGGTTGTCAGCATCATCCTCATCACCACCCTCAGTCTGTAGCATGTAGAGATGTAGCAAAGCAGCAGCAGCACCTATCATTTTGTCAGTTAAAATCCCCAAGTGTGTACTCCAGTGGTGCAGAGTATGTGGGAAAAATCAGATTGAAGGGTGTCTGCATACTTTATACTGGGGTGCTGTAGATGCAGCCTGTGTTATTGGCTGACTATGAATACATTCCACCTGCCAGTTGCATTACTGGGGGTTTTGACAGTGTGAGTGCCAGAAGGATTAGTAGTCATTTATAGTTGATTGCCTTTTGTAAAGGTGTTTCCATGTTTTTCCTTTTTATTTCCTGTGGTTTTAAGCCCCACACTGCACCATGCAAACCCATGGAGCTACTGTAAGCATTGCTGAGCAGAAAGGGCCTTCCTCTGTATATGAGCATGCTTAGCTAAGCGCAGCTAAGCAGCCTCAGGCACACCCACTTGCTTAGCTGTGCTTAGCTGAATGCAAACAGAAGCTACTGAGCTCCAATGTACTTACACAAAACATGACACACCCCCTTTTCAGGTCATCTGCCTCTTCTGCCTACACTACCACATTACAGCCCTTACACAGTTTGTTACCTACAGACATGGTGTCCCATTTTGCTATTCAGTAAACTTAGCTCATTTGCATACACCTACTTGCGTATACCCTAGTTACACCACTACATCAGAGCCTATGCCCTTAGCAGTCACTGTTACCTGCCATTGTTATCAGTCTGTATGCCGGCCAGTATAATGTAAAATTTAATTTTTATCATTCAGCTTGCTTTTTTACTATTTTTATTTTATTTTTTGCCTGATCACATGTTTGCGCACCACTGCTCTTTGCTTAAACAGCCCATATCTGCCAAAAAATAAATTTTAATTTTATACATTTTGCAACAGTTATTCATGGCAATGGCTATAGTTTTGGCCACTGCCATGCCTGATGCAGATAATACATGCTTTACCTTTAGTTGTCAAGGCCTCGTTTTCATTTTTTCAGTCCGGTACATGGTTACTAACCGCATACATTTCTGCTGCAGACATGGCTCCTACACGGATGCCTGTCTGCTTCCTGGATCACAAATTCACCTCATTTGCATGTTTTTCACCAGCAAATAAGGTGATTTGCATTATGTGATCACCTCTGTGGCTGAACATTGCTGGGAGGTTCGTGTACGCTCCCAGCCTTTTTTCTGGATTGCTCAGCCTCTGAACTCCATGTTTGGCAAACGCCACTATGCTTACACGGAGATTAGCTCCATGTAAGCTTTATTGAATTACCCCGTGTTTTATCTTTTCTAGGAATATTAATATTAAAGAAAAACTTGAGCTAGGGACATATTTCTGCACCAATAAAAAAGCTATCAGCACCAAGAAGTGTGATGCCTGCAGACAATGTAAATATATTTTTGAAAGAAATTAATTGCATTTAAAAATTATTGACTTTAAATTTAAATTTACTTCAAGATATGACTAATAGCAAAGGTATAGTGTACTTGACTTTTTGTGATTTCTGTTTCTGTTTTGACATTGGTAATACAGAACGTCATTTTAAAAAACATATACAAGAGCATTATTACGACAGCAATGGAAAGATAGAAACTAGTTCTTTTTTTAAACACAAGACAGTTTGTAACTATAACAAATTGTTTTATTTTATTGTACTTGAACAAGTGATTTCAAACCCCAGCAGTCCTTGTGTTGAACAAAACTACTTAAATGTATAGGTTCACCATAGTATTTTAATGCACTATTTAATTTTATAAATAAGGTATCACTGCAAAAGTACATTAATAATAGCAGCACGTTTAGTATCAGGTATACATGTTCTACGTGATATTTCTTCACTGTCAGACAGTCATGCAAGTTCAGTGAAGTTCTTTATGATGATATGGCTATACAACAAAAAGGACATTCCAGGTTTAGTGTTTGAGGAATCACTGTTCGAGTAAACATCCATTCAATGAATAAACATAGACCCAATAAAAACATATATCCTAATAAAAAGCATATATAAATAGAAAACAATTTAACAGATACTTTATTATCTAAGCATGATAATGCCCTCCAGGGTGAGTATTTTGAGGGAAGTAATGGACCTTCGAGGGGTTCTGAGGCCCTCTGTCTTCCATATCAGGAAACATGACACCCCTAGGTGGACTGTTATTTTCCTGATAATGCACTCTCTGTCAGGGATTATTACACACATACTAGGGTTTAAGAAAATGGTAACTCTAGTTAATATGTGTATTCAATAGTGAATAATGAACCTAACATTTTTAGGCAGTGTGTCTTCTGCCATTCTTCATATTTATTTTATCTAGGATAAAAAAAATAAAAAAGTGTAGGAAATGTACTGTATTCACAGAAATGCTTTAGGAACATAGAAGCACTATTGCATTTATTCAAACAGCGAGGAAAGGACTTGTTTCATAGCTCTGTCTCTGTTTATTTATTAAACATTCTTCAGTATTATGGGATGCCTGGCTTAAGTGTCACATTAATGATCAACGTCCTTAAGTTTCATTTTACAAGACTGATTTTTCAGTATTTTTGAGATTTCTCCTTAGCCTGAAATAGAGCAAAATCAGAGTTAGCATATGTAAATAACAAGGGTGTGAGGGGGTGCAGCCAATCATGGTTAGGCTGCAGGATCCTGAAGCATCAGACCCCTCACACACACACACACACGCGCGAGTGCACACATGCGCACACACAATGCTTTACTTCACATACACATACCCATATAATTTTGCTGATAGCTGTATTTTTGAATTAACATTGCTACTAACCTGACTTCAGAGAACAGAAATATGCTTTTGATTAACTTTCTCAGAGGAACATTTGCAAATATTTATCAGAATCCTACAACTAACTGCATAGTCTACATACACACTGGCTTTTCATATGTGTAACATTTTGTTAAACACACCATTGTTTAGCAGATTCCTACAACAAACTGCATAGCCTACATACACACTAGCTTTTCATATGTGTAACATTTTGTTAACACATTTGTTTAGCAGATTCCTACAACTAACTGCATAGTCTACATACACACTGGCTTTTCATATGTGTAACATTTTGTTAACACACCCCATTGTTTAGCGGATTCCTACAACAAACTGCATAGCCTACATACACACTGGCTTTTCATATGTGTAACATTTTGTTAAACACCCCATTGTTTAGCAGATTCCTACAACAAACTGCATAGTCTACTTACACACCGGGTTTTCATATGTGTAACATTTTGCTAACAAACACCACGTGCATGTATGCAGTGGAACACTTGAATCATCTCCAGCAGCCTTCTCAAGATTAGATTTATCACACAAACTGTGTATCAGGTCATTACATGTAGTGTAGCACTAGACACAATTATATATTTTCTGCTTTGGCACATCCATTGAGATTAATGACTATTAGCAAAGTGAATTTTTAAAAGCTGCTGATACTCCTAGCAAAGTCTGCATAGAGAGGAACACACCCATTATGTACATAACTTTTTATTCCTATTTAGTACCTTGATGTCTACCAGTTTGTTTCAGTCTGAACTCACCACTGTTAATGTACCACATCTCAGTTTCTGATATGTTTTTAGTTTGTATGTTTTTTTCTTCTTTCCATAAATACAATCAAACAGTGATCCGCCCACAAACTGACAGCATCTAGCCAGTGCCAACCCAAATGCCATCCTAAACCTTAAAATAACAGAAAGTTTTTCTCATATATTCTGTCAGACTGCCATGTCTGTTTTTCTTTTAGGACATAACTGTGACAACATCGTGTTTCAGATATATCACGTTATCTAGCACAGTTATTGGATGTAACACCCCAAGACTGGCAGCTCAGAAGCCCTATAATAAGAACAATCACTTGGCCAGAGGATTTTGCATTCCTTTATTTAATTGAGTCAGTATCATTTTCCAAGTGAGCTCAGTGGTTATCACAACATTCCTAGACAGCAACTCATGTTCATAGGTTCATAGGGTCATAGGTTGTAAAGTTGACTTTGCCAATATTCTTTCCTTTCAGAAGAACTTATTCAAATCAATCATGTTTAAATGTTTTTATATTCTGGTATAAATGTTCTTCACAGTCCTAGTCATCATGCTGTTAGTAAAATAGCTTTTTCATTGCTGAACATTATTATTTAAACATGGTAATACCTCTAGTAACCTTTATTTATTAAAGGGTACCTGCTCTGCTATATATATCATTATGAATATTACATATGTAATAAACGATTATCTTAGTTTTGCACAGATCTTGAAGGGACAAGGTTTCAAGATAACCATATAAGATCCATTGGTGCTTGGCTTTGGTTCACCATCTGGAAGGTGAAAGGTGAAATGTTGCATCATAGCTCGGAAGAAGATGTAAAGATTTGTTCGTGCTAACCGTTCTCCTAGACATATCACGATGACCTATGTGTGAAGCAAATTGTTAAAAAAGATGAGAATAAAACACTTATAGAGTGAAATGGGCATACATAGCTACAATAGCATAACTAAATAAATGTCCATATGCACTGCTAAATAAGTATTCTAAAATATGTGACTTTTCTGAACACTCCAACACAATTCTTTTAGGTGTGTGTGTGTGAGCACATTTAATAAGTTAACCATTTTACATTTTAAATGATGGCAAATATTTAAAGAACACTCCATGAAAGTTCATACTTACATTTTAGTACAGCTGTAGTGAATTTTAAGGAAATTCAAGAGGTCTTAGTAGCTGCTAGGTGGCCTTTTGCCTGCAAAATTAACTGTCAGTCCATCTATTTCTTATAGAAATTTTGCCATGGTTCCTAGTAATGTTTTCTTATACATTTCTAATGCTGTGTGTAGGGCTTTGAGTGTTTGTCCATACAGAGATAACAAGGCAATTCACAATACTAGTAATAACAGAATGATTGTTAATGAACATCGAAGATGTTATAATTCCGGTGCTGTATATGCTCTGAGTTGTCCATATGAAAAGTATTATATTAAACAGGTTACTAAGATGTTTAGATTATGCATTTGAGGGACATTAAAATGTGGCATCTAGCTCTGTGGATGAACTAGTTGAAAAATTGGACAAGTTCTGCTTTATGTCCACTATTCACATTCTTGTAAACAGACTGGACTTTGTGAACTTACGTTTTTCAGTTGAAACAGACCAACATTGCATTCATGACTGGGATTCTTGCGGTTATTCTTTTGGTTATTCTCCACAGTTTTTGCAATGAAGTAATTTTATGTTCATCTTTGCAAATAAATCTCAACTAAAAATGTAAAATCTCATTCCAGATACTGTTTTTGTTCTTCATGTGCTGAAAATTGTGATTTGCACACATTCTTTTTAATGAGTTTTGTTGAATGCTATTCTGGTTGAATACTTAAGTTGGGGAATGTAACATTTATCAACCTTATGTTGTGTAACAACTTTTGACTTGTGCACCAGCCATTGTATACTGTGGAGTTACTGTATATAATTAAGAGTGTGAGGAATGAAGTAAGTTACCCAAACACTTCCCTCTCTGCAGTATTTTGTATTGTGTACTTAGCTGCAGGCTGTTTCCCAGCTGATGCTTTTATGCTGCTTTTTAAGGCTTTTCAATCATGTTTTACTTCTTTTAATTAAAACTTCATTAAAGTACATTTGATGTAGCCATTATTTTCTGGTTATTTTCACTAGTGTGCAACATTTGGGATTTTTAATAATCTTACCGTTTAATACTTAAAGCATTCATTTTGAAGGGATTGTAAATGACTGTACTATTGAAATATTATTAAAGAAACAATTTAATACAGGGTGACTGTGGTTTCTGAGTATACTTTTTGTTGACTTTTTATTTATTTTTAAATATATTGTGTTTCAGTAATGAGCTGTTCGATTAAGTAACTTTTATGTGCATTTGATGTGAGTGTGTACTGTTTTGTTTTAATTTGTATGTAGGGTTTATATATATATATATATATATATATATATATATCTATATATATATATATATATATAGATATATACACACACACACACACACACACGCATGCACACACACAGGCATACATACACACACGCACACACACACACACAGTATTTCATCATTTATTCAGAAATGACACCCCTAGGTGGACTGTTATTTTCCTGATAATGCACTCTCTGTCAGGGATTATTACACACATACTTGGGTTTAAAAAAATGGTAACTCTAGTTAATATGTGTATTCAATAGTGAATAATGAACCTAACATTTTTAGGCAGTGGGTCTTCTGCCATTCTTCATATTTATTTTATCTAGGATAAAAAAAATAAAAAAGTGTAGGAAATGTACTGTATTCACAGAAATGCTTTAGGAACATAGAAGCACTATTGCATTTATTCAAACAGCGAGGAAAGGACTTGTTTCATAGCTCTGTCTCTGTTTATTTATTAAACATTCTTCAGTATTATGGGATGCCTGGCTTAAGTGTCACATTAATGATCAACGTCCTTAAGTTTCGTTTTAGAAAACTGAGATTTCAGTATTTTTGAGATTTCTCCTTAGCCTGAAATAGAGCAAAATCAGAGTTAGCATATGTAAATAACAAGGGTGTGAGGGGGTACAGCCAATCATGGTTAGGCTGCAGGATCCTGAAGCATCAGACACACACACACACACACACACACACACACACACACACACACACACACACACACACACACACACACACACACACACACACACGTGTGAGTGCACACATGCGCACACACAATGCTTTACTTCACATACACATACCCATAACATTTTGCTGATAGCTGTATTTTTGAATTATCATTGCTACTAACCTCACTTCAGAGAACAGAAATATGCTTTTGATTAACTTTCTCAGAGGAACATTTGCAAATATTTATCAGAATCCTACAACTAACTGCATAGTCTACATACACAGTGGCTTTTCATATTTGTAACATTTTGTTAAACACCCCATTGTTTAGCAGATTCCTACAACAAACTGCATAGCCTACATACACACTGACTTTTCATATGTGTAACATTTTGTTAAACACCCCATTGTTTAGCAGATTCCTACAACTAACTGCATAGCCTACATACACACTGGCTTTTCATACGTGTAACATTTTGTCAACAAACTCCACGTGCATGTATGCAGTGGAACACTTGAATCATCTCCAGCAACCTTCTCAAGATTAGATTTATCACACAAACTGTGTATCAGATCATTACACGTAATGTAGCACCAGACACAATTATATATTCTCTGCTTTAGGACATCCATTGAGATTAATGACTATTAGCAAAGTGAATATTTAAAAGCTGCTGATACTCCCAGCAAAGTCTGCATAGAGAGGAACACACCCATTATGTACATAACTTTTTATTCCTATTTAGTACCTTGATGTCTGTCAGCTTGTTTCAGTCTGAACTCACCACTGTTAATGTACCACATCTCAGTTTCTGATATATTTTTAGTTTGTATGTTTTTTTCTTCTTTTCATAAATACAATCAAACAGTGATCCACCCACAAACTGACAGCATCTAGCCAGTGCCAGCCCAAATGCCATCCTAAACCTTAAAATAAGAGAAAGTTTTTCTCATATATTCTGTCAGACTGCCATGTCTGTTTTTCTTTTAGGGCATAGCTGTGACAACATCATGTTACAGATATCTCACGTTATCTAGCACAGTTATTGGATGTAACACCCCAAGACTGGCAGCTCAGAAGCCCTATAATAAGAACAATCACTTGGCCGGAGGATTTCACATTCCTTTATTTAATTGAGTCAGTATCATTTTCCAAGTGAGCTCAGTGATTATCACAACATTCCTAGACAGCAACTCATGTTCATAGGTTCATAGGTTCATAGGTTGTAAAGTTGACTTTGCCAATATTCTTTCCTTTCAGAAGAACTTATTCAAATCAATCATGTTTAAATGTTTTTATATTCTGGTATAAATGTTCTTCACAGCCCTAGTCATCATGCTGTTAGTAAAATAGCTTTTTCATTGTTGAACATTATTATTTAAACATGGTAATACCTCTAGTAACCTTTATTTATTAAAGGGTACCTGCTCTGCTATATATATCATTATGAATATTACATATGTAATAAACGATTATCTTAGTTTTGCACAGATCTTGAAGGGACAAGGTTTCAAGATAACCATATAAGATCCATTGGTGCTTGGTTTTGGTTCACCATCTGGAAGGTGAAAGGTGAAATGTTGCATCATAGCTGCGAAGAAGATGAAAAGCTTTGTTCGTGCTAACTGTTCTCCTAGACATATACGATGACCTATGTGTGAAGCAAATTGTTAAAAAAGATGAGAATAAAACACTTATAGAGTGAAATGGGCATACATAGCTACAATAGCATAACTAAATAAATGTCCATATGCACTGCTAAATAAGTATTCTAAAATATGTGACTTTTCTGAACACTCCAACACAATTCTTTTAGGTGTGTGTGTGAGCACATTTAATAAGTTAACCATTTTACATTTTAAATGATGGCAAATATTTAAAGAACACTCCATGAAAGTTCATACTTACATCTTAGTACAGCTGTAGTGAATTTTAAGGAAATTCAAGAGGTCTTAGTAGCTGCTAGGTGGCCTTTTGCCTGCAAAATTAACTGTCAGTCCATCTATTTCTTATAGAAATTTTGCCATGGTTCCTAATAATGTTTTCTTATGCATTTCTAGTGCTGTCTGTAGGGCTTTGAGTGTTTGTCCATACAGAGATAACAAGACAATTCACAATACTAGTAATAATAGAATGATTGTTAATGAACATCGAAGATGTTATAATTCCGGTGCTGTATATGCTCTGAGTTGTCCATGTGAAAAGTATTATATTAAACAGGTTACTAAGATGTTTAGATTATGCATTTGAGGGACATTAAAATGTGGCATCTAGCTCTGTGGATGAACTAGTTGAAAAATTGGACAAGGTTCTGCTTTATGTCCACTATTCACATTCTTGTAAACAGACTGGACTTTGTGAACTTACGTTTTTCTGTTGAAACAGACCAACATTGCATTCATGACTGGGATTCTTTCGGTTATTCTTTCGGTTATTCTCCACAGTTTTTGCAATGAAGTAATTTTATTTTCATCTTTGCAAATAAATCTCAACTAAAAATGTAAAATCTCATTCCAGATACTGTTTTTGTTCTTCAGGTGCTGAAAATTGTGATTTGCACACATTATTTTTAATGAGTTTTGTTGAATGCTATTCTGGTTGAATACTTAAGTTGGGGAATCTAACATTTATCAACCTTATGTTGTGTAACAACTTTTGACTTCTGCACCAGCCATTGTATACTGTGGAGTTACTGTATATAATTAAGAGTGTGAGGAATGAAGTAAGTTACCCAAACACTTCCCTCTCTGCAGTATTTTGTATTGTGTACTTAGCTGCAGGCTGTTTCCCAGCTGATGCTTTTATGCTGCTTTTTAAGGCTTTTCAATCATGTTTTACTTCTTTTAATTAAAACTTCATTAAAGTACATTTGATGTAGCCATTATTTTCTGGTTATTTTCATTAGTGTGCAACATTTGGGATTTTTAATAATCTTACCGTTTTAATACTTAAAGCATTCATTTTGAAGGGATTGTAAATGACTGTACTATTGAAATATTATTAAAGAAACAATTTAATACAGGGTGACTGTGGTTTCACAGTATACTTTTTGTGTTGACTTTTTTATTTATTTTTAAATATATTGTGTTTTCAGTAATGAGCTGTTCGATTCGTAACTTTTATGTGCATTTGATGTGAGTGTGTACTGTTTTGTTTAATTTGTATGTAGGGTTTATATATATATATATATATATATATATATATATCTATATATATATATATATATATAGATATATACACACACACACACACAAACACATGTATACACACAGGCATACACACACAGTCACACACACACACACACACACACACACACACACACACACACACACACACACACACACACACACACACACACACACACACACACACACACATAGTGTGTGTGTGTGTGCGTGTGTGTGTGTGTGTATTTATATATATATATATATATATATATATATATACACACACACAGAGAGGGAGATGGATAGATATAGATATGCATATAAAGACATATATATATATATATATATATATCATCATCTTCTTTCGGCTGTTCCCATTGGTCACCACAGAAGATCACCCGTTTCCATTTTTTCCTGTCCTCTGCATCTTGCTCTGTCACACCAACCACCTGCATGTCCTCTCTCACCACATCCATAAACCTTATCTTAGGCCTTCCTCTTTTCCTGTTGCCTGGTAGCTTCATCCTTTGCATCTTTTTCCCAATATACTCAGCATCCCTCCTCAGCACATGTCCAAACCAACGTAATCGTCCCTCTCTGGCTTTGTCTCCAAACCTTCCAACCTGGGCTGACCCTCTAATATACTTATTCCTAATCCTGTCCACCCTCGTCACACCCAGTGCAAATCTTAACATCTTTAATTCTGCCACATCCAGCTCAAACTCCTGCCTTTTTGTCAATGCCACTGTCTCCAACTCATATAACATAGCTAGTCTCACTACCCTCTTGTAGACCTTCCCTTTCACTCTTACAGGTACTCGTCTGTCACAAATCACTCCTGACACTCTTCTCCACCCACTCCATCCTGCCTGTACTCTCTTCTTCACCTCTCTTCCACACTCACCATTACTCTGAACTACTGACCCCAAGTATTTAAACTCATCCACTTTCACCACCTCTACTCCTTGCATCCTCACCATTCCTCTATCCTCCCTCTCATTCACACACATATATTCTATCTTAGTCCTGCTGACCTTCATTCCTCTTCTCTCTAGAGCATATCTCCATCTCTCCAGGGTCTCCTTCACCTGTTCCCTACTCTCACTACAGATCACAATGTCATCTGCAAAAATCATAGTCCACGGGGACTCCTGTCTGATCTCGTCTGTCAACCTGTCCATCATCATTGCAAATAAGAAATGGCTCAGAGCCGATCCTTGATGTAACCCCACCTCCACCTTAAATGCATCCGTCACTTCCACCGCAGACCTCACCACTGTTACACTACCCTCGTACATATCCTGTACCACTCTTACATACTTTTCTGACACTCCTGACTTCCTCATACAATACCACAACTCCTCTCTAGGCACCCTGTCATATGCTTTCTCTAAGTCTACAAAAACACAATGCAACTCCTTCCGACATTCTCTGTACTTCTCTATCAACACTCTCAGAGCAAAGATCGCATCTGCAGTGCTCTTTCCTGGCATGAAACCATACTGCTGATCACTAATCATCACATCCCTTCTTAACCTTAGATCATTAATATTCCAAAACATGCATGTTGACTGGACAGCCCGACCAGCGTACCTGCTGTAAATTAAGCATATACCAGTAAAAGAGGCCAGCTTTGCAGTACCACTGAGTATCCACACTTTCTATTTGTTTATGCTTGGGAATAGAGTAAAATATGAAAAAGTCTGGTATGTTCTGCAAAACTAAAGAAACAGAAACCTACCATATTTTCCATGTATTTCTGCACTGTGCCTATTAAAACCTCATTTTTTAAACTGGAAACAAAAAAACAGCAACAATGGAGATTCTCTCTTCTCCATTGCTTCCCTGCTCCTCACGGCTGTACTGTGCATGTGTGGAAACGCAAGTCCCATATGCATGTAGAGTACATCAGCAGACAGAAGACAATTCTGAAAGTGTGACAAAAAATCAGACTTCTAGATTCCAAATTTTACACTAGTTTAAACAAAAGTTACTTAAACATCAAGAAATGTGCCAAGTAGAAAAATGCATTTCTGGCAAAAAAGGACCTGATCATAAAAAGTAAACTGCATAGTCTTAAACTAGCAAAAAACAGAACTAAACTAAAATGCTAACAAATCTTATAATAACCAGAAACTTACCAAATACCCTAAAATATACATCAAAAGTCACATTATTACTAAAGTAGAAAATCACCCAATAGATGACCTTTCAAGAAAGTCTATACAAATCACATATAGCCCTATTCAACAGGCATCATCAACAATTAAAGTAATTATCTAATTTATGACATCCTTAAAGAATAAATGGGACACAGTTATTCAAGCTCAAAGTTACAGTAAAAGAATAAACTGATGAATGATATATGTAGTCATCTCGTGCATATGTTTCATTAAATATTTCATAGTGTAAGATTAGGGAATTCAGTTTTGTTCTTACTGACACTTGTTTCCTCAGTGTATAATAAAAGCTGTTTTGTGTATCCCACTCTGGATCAGTTTATATGCATACATGCCATGGACATGCATGTGCATAACACCCGCTAAGGAATTGCACCTCCTAATTAAAATTGCACAGGTACTGAGATGGTCATCAATTTCAACATTTGTATTAATCTGAAATGCATGAGAGTCAGTGCTATTTGAAGTAGATGAGGTAACCTAATTACCAGGAGTGTTACATAACCTTACAGTTTAAACTAAGGTCTGGAGCTGGAAGCATAGTATAACAAGAAAAGAGTGACTATTTTACCAGGTTGATAAAATATTCTAATCCACCAGCAAAGTTTAAAATATTTTTACTACATTCAGTGAACTGGTGCCGGGGATGAAAAGTACTCCATGCAGCCCTGCATCAAAGCTGGCATGTGAGTAAGTGGACACTCAAACTTCCACTATTCATTTAATTGTTTGTCTAGTATTGTGATGATTTATTGTATCAGCCTACTGTGTATGCACAGGACAATGTATTGTTACCATTCCAATGGACAGAAGTAAGCCATTGTCCAGTAATATGAAGCTATACAGGTCAATTGTCCTCAATGTGAAAGGCACGTGTCCAACAAAGATATCACGAGTACCATCACTTTAGCAATTTTCATGTTTCTTTACTTTCAGTCTGATTTATGAGTTGAAATAAAAGTCAGTGGAAGAGGAAAGAAAGGATCTGTGGCAGCTTGTGGCAGTTTGTGGCAGAGTGCAATCTAGTAAAGTTCACTGAAAGTAAACAATACTTTTCAAAATCAATTTTTTATGAAGCACAAAATATTGTAAATTACTGGTCCTTGATCATAAAGTGCAAGCCAAGAATGTTTCAGGTGAGCTCATGTAAAATCACTTTCAGTGGATTGCTAACACTTCTGAAAATATTTGCAAAAGCAATGTCATTCAATGCTTTTATCAAGGGCAAACTACTGTACAGTTCTTCTTCTTATCACCTTTTCTTTCATCTAAATCATGTCAGAGTCATTTCAGTTGCTTAGTGTTGCTTCTGACAGAGATTGTGAAACATTTTTTTAGCCAAGTGCTCACTGCTTAAACAATGATTCTGTGGCAGTGAATTTTGTAAGCACTACTGACAGTACCTGTGAAAGTAATGCTTTTCTTATCAAAAACAAAATGCTGCACATTGTCTCATATAATCATACTTGAGGATACAGAAAGAAACCTAGCAGTTGCTTTAAGAGCTGTGGGAAAAAGACCCAGTATCCATGATGCTGTACAATCAAATCCAAGGAGACATTAGACACAATGAGGGAAGACCTCATATCACCTAATTTACATGACACTGAATTGTAGTTAACTTCTGTGTGTATTAATCTGCATGTCTTGGTGTAGTTAGCACTAATGGGCAATGCATTATGTTGACACAGGCATCCCTTCTCATTCACGATCCTACACACATACACACAGTAAAAATACACACACACACAAACAAACACACACACACACACACACACACACACACACACACACACACACACACACACACACACACACACACACACACACACACTAAGTATTGACACACATACACTAACAGAATCCACTCACAAACTATAACACACACACACCTGATACCCACACACACTCAGACTTCAGTGCATTACTTCTATGGATTAGCCGCTCTCCCTCATCCTGCACATATTTTCTAACACTGAAATGCACAGGTGCACATGACTAAATTGCTGTTTTCATTGATGCATTATGTGTACTACCTAGTATGGGTATCTATAAATCGCCCTATTATACCATTTGCCCTTCTGAATAGTGCATCAGGATGCTAATGGACCTAATTAGCATAGGGTCCACCCTTTGATTACCACACTTGGATGCAGGGCCAAATGTCTTGCTTTTCAGTAGGCATACCTACAAGAATATCCAGATTTTTACCTCATATTTTGGCCTGTTTCTAAGTTATTGAGGACTGAAACTCATTTTTACCCTTCAGAAAATTCATGCTAAACCTGTTATTCTATCAACTATCTAAGTTTTAAGAGCAATAATTAAACATCCATATTTCTGGCCTTTGTCATCCCATTATTTATGGCCTTATCCAGATTTCTTTCTCTAAGAGGTTGACAGATATGTCAATAGGTCAGAGACACACTAGTAACCAGTAAGGGCATTATGAACTAGGACACCATTGCAGAGTGCTTGAAGCAATTGCAAGGCTTTGCATACATTGCAATTTTAGGATTTGTGTTTTGCGTTACATCTGAGTTTCTTGGTTTGTCGAACTTAATTGTTCTTGATGTATTCTTCAGAACCTCTGGGTATGTTGGGGGGAGTCAATGTGAATGTGTTGTCACAGGTGGTGGTGCTGCTCAGAGTTTAGGCTTGTCATAGATACTTAATCTCAACAAAAGGTGCATTTATGTGAATATGAGCCAGTCCTTTGGATATCTAATATAACCTTCATCTAAGTCTTTAAAAGGCCATGTAGTACCTCCATACATAATGTAAAGTAAGATATTTAATATTTAACACATAAAATTCTAAGTAGTAAGTATTACTAATCAAAGTATAGCTAAATTTTATCAAAAAGGTTACTTAACTGGTAAATTTTGTAATATGCTTACTTTTTAAAACAAAGTATGTCTTTTACTTATTCTGCTCACGGCAACTTTACAGGACAATACTCTGTACTGATATAAAATTGAGATGTTAAACATGAGCTGCGAAATAAGTTTAATTGTTTAGGTATTAGGGAATGTAACTTGCTACAGGTTTAAGGATAGAATGGGATGGGAAATGAAGTTTAATTATTTTAAGGGCGTGCCTTCAAAGTATGAACTTGTCAGGATCACTAATAGGAGTGAATCCTATAGAAGTAAAAGGGGCTTCTGACATTAAATTAACATAAGGGCTGACAACTAAGAATCACTGGACTTACAAATACAACAAAAGCAAGGAGGATGAACTGGGGAAAATCAGATTTATTCATTAAGAAGTCTGATCTGGCAATTTTCTTAAGAAGACCTTGAACTGCTATTGTTTGTTAACTTAAAAAAAAGTACTATTTCCAGTTCTTCTGATAAACCAGATAGCTAATTTCTGCTAGGCTTCACAAAGAGAAATCAAAATTTTGCTTTCTCAGTTTCAGCTTAAAACACATACCCACACACTCTCTCTCTCTCTCACACACACACACACACACACACACACACACACACACACACACACACACACACACACACACAAGCTGTTAAACACACAGACACACCTACACGAGCTGTTAAGTTGCTCAACTGTGGTTTAGGTGATAGCTTTCCTGCCTGCTTAAGTTGGTCAATAGAAAAGCTGTCGACTTTTGTATGAGATCGGTATGATTCTGTGGATGTGAAATATGCTCTAAAACCTCTCCAAAAATCCACACTATTCAAATAAATGAAATAAAAACTCAGAAAATGAATTCAAACACAAAGAAATGAACAACATTATGACAAATTTAATTCACAAATATATTGTAGTGCTGTTCATTTCTCTGTGTTCAAATTCATTTTCTGAGTTATAGAATATGCTCTTTCCTTTGTATTATGCAATCTTGGAGTTGATATACTTAATTGGTATATTTAATTAGCAGGGAGTTTCAGGTGGGCTTACCCCCTTGCAAAAACATTGTTTTTAATTTGGATGCAGGGAGGTAATGTCTCAGAGCAAATGTATTACATTGTCAATATTCCAGGCAAGGGGATAGATTGTGGTTGTGTATGTGTGAGTGTATGTGTTTAGGGTTAGGATTAGGGGATAGATTTAGTTTATGTGTTTGTATGCGTGTGTGTGTGTGTGTATGCGTGTCTGAGCTGTATTATGTAGTGTTAGCATTATGGGAAGGGCTTTTTTTAAGTTAAGATGCATGTTAGGGTTAGGAGCAGAAACAGGTTTAGGGTTAGCGCATGTAACTGCATCCAAACAATCATGCCATATAGTTTTCTTTTTGTTCTACTTTGCTCCTAATGACTGCAGAATCATCATCCCCTTTTTGGCCAACTGGCCTATTTATTTTTACACCACCAGGGCTGAGGGCTGATGAAGAAGAACCATCATTAAGGCGGCCATCATGGATAATTCACTATTTGTTTTCATAGATTCATAGATTAGTACTAAGCTAACTGCCCTTGCGGGCTATTGTAAGCCTAGCCAATTATTCCTTGTGAGACTCAAACCCTGCACCTTGTGTTTTTAAGGCAAACACCTTAACCATTAGGCCATCCTCCCAACCCCAAAAACTTCTTTTTAGACTTACCCACCACCCACAGCCAGATAATGATAACTTAGATGAGTGGTTTGCAATGAATATCAGTGCTGAGACAACTTAAACTTCTGCAAGGGGTTGCTGTCAACAGGGTGCCCCTTTTCACCCATGTGGGGTAGTTCACAGTTATTTCTACCAGTACTCATCATTTAAATCATCCTGTGTGCATATGTATGCCTCTTTGCTCATGTACTCTCCCCAAGATATGCATATTCATCCTCCGTACCTGTGCTATCAAGCACCTGAGGTGCTAATTAAGCTTGGGTCACCGAGGATGCAATCATGGTATTATCTCTCTATGCCACTTGTACAAATAATTTAATAGTGTAATTTAGAATAGATTAGCTTCAGCCAGACTTACTTCTTGGATGAAACTGGAAAGAAATTCAAGGAGAACATTAAATGAAAGAGAATGATGTACAGATGTGATCTGGAGATAACAGAAATAGAAATGAAGCAACAGACTGAAAAGAAGGTGGAAACAGGCTAAAGATTGGGACCAGCTCTACATGTAGAAAGTAGATACAGAAAGAAGTAGAAGGGAAATGGAACATTTTGAAGTATGGAAGGGAAGAATGATTTGGAAGATAAACCAAGGACAATGTAGCATAGAAAAGAAACTGGATATGTTTACTTAAACAAGTGTTAGGGCAAGGAAGTGGTGTGAAGAAGAAAGAGTAAAAAGAGAGAAAGATTGTGTGAAGGAGAATGTCCAACAACAAAAAATAGAATGGCTGCAGGGAGAATACACAGAGGAAGATTATAGTGTGGAGATGAACAAATGAAAGGGTTTATCTAAAAGCAAGATGGACAAGGAAGGCTGCATGAATGCAGCTACTTGGGTAGTATAAGGGATGTGGCAAATGAGTCAAGGGGTCAAATGGTCATAGCCTATTCAGGATCAACAATTATGAATTATCCACAAATGGGGTATAACATTTGCCTGGCATAGGAGATAAAGGGTAGAAAAAGAAGTGGAGTTGAGGAGAGGAAGAAACTGAGACAAAAGTATCCTGCACATGAATACAGACAAATACCCTGGGATTCAATAAACTCCATGCAGGAATAGTGCTATTCCTGCACAGAGTGGTTCATGTCCGTGTAGCACAGCAGCGCGCCTTGCATATTAATGAAGGCACGCTGCTGTTTAACCTACATGGACACGAACCGTGAACAAGTGCAGGGGGCGTGTTCGAGTAGTGCACGGACATTGAACACGCCCCCCGCACCCAGAAAGTGCCATACAGCACTTTTTAATATGATTTGGCATAATATTAGAGAATTTCTCTAATATTATGCCAGTATTTCAGTGTCTGCAAACAGTGAAATGAAATAAATGATCATTTCATTGTCCGCGGACGCTGAAATACATACGACAGCAGTTAAGCAATGCAAGGGATATGTGACAGGTTATATGGCACACCTCCTGCATTGTAAAAGTGCCGTACGACACCTCGCAACCAGCTAAAGCAGGTAATGTGTACAAAGGCACAAATAATGGGGGATAAAACCCTGACAAGAGACACATCATACATATTGCCCACACAAACTTAAAAAGTTTAAGAAAACAGGTCATGCATTAGCATGAATTACAGAAGGATAGAAGTCTGAAAGCAAATGTATGCCAATATTCCCTGACAGCAGTCCATGTGGATAAAGGCACAAATAATGGGGGGACAAAACACTAAAAATAGGGACACTTCTGAAATATTTCCCTCATACACTTAGAAAGTTGATAGAAAACAAGATATGTATTAGCATGAATCTCTGAAGGATAGAAGCCTGAAAGCCAAATGTATGTCATTATTTCCTGACTGCAGTCCTTAGTGACTCAATGACTTGTCAGAACACCTCAATACTCACTATATAACATAATAATAATATCATATTTTTTTTCTAAGCTAAGGAATGTTTAGGTGTAGCTAAGCGGGTGTGCTCATTATGGTCCTTCGCTTACCATAGCTTTAACAACCCATAGGAGATAAATACAAATATACAGCTAAAATTCCCAAGCCAAGATAGTATAGGTTCATAGGTTCATAGGTAGATACTAGGCTATCTGCCCTAGGGCATTTATAAGCCTAGCCAGAGTGTATTTGGCTTCCGCCTCCCTATTAGATTAGCCTACTGTGCCTCTGTAAAGTAGGTCACAGAAGGTACCCTTTTAAGATTAGTTTACTGTGCCTCTGTCTAGCAGGGACACAGAAGAGATCCCAGGGGTGAATTTGTGATTTCCCATCCACGCGTCCAGATTTTGCTTGAAGAGGGTCAGCGAGGGGCTATGTCTAACATGAATTGGGATTCTATTCCAGAGTGAGGGGAGCCTCTGGGAAATGAATCTGTCCCTCCAGCATGTCCTATTTATTTTTGTGCTGAGGTTTAAGTCCCTGGAGCATGTAGCTCTAAGGGACTTGGACTTTTTGAGGTGGAGCATGTCCATTAATTCTGGGTTTGACATGGCTTTGTACGTCAGGCATAGATCGTCTCTGAGTAGGCGGTAAGCAACTGAGTAGAGCTGGAGTTTCTTTAGTCGAGCTGCATAGGACATCTGTTTGTAGCCCATGATCCTCTTGGTGAGGTAGTTTTGGGGTCTCTCCAGTTGCTGCAGGTGTCGGGTAAGGTACATCCCAAAAGGGGCATTGTATTCAATTATGGACCTGATGAGTGACGAGTAGAGGGGCACAATGACCTCTCTTGATCTAGATGCGAACCCTTTTGTGATAAGGTGGGCTATATAGAAGGTCTTTCTAACCACTTTGGCAACGTGATTATCAAAGGAGAGATTACTATCTACGTTGGTCCCCAAATCTCTAATTACTTCTTCTGTACTTAATGGATTACCACCTATGTGGTAATTTGTGGGCACCTTGTTTTTCCCAAAGTGGATGACTATGCACTTTTTAGCATTTAGCTTGAGGCCGTGGCTCTGGCACCAAGCATCCGTCTCTGTGAGACCCTTTTGGAGGATGCTTGTGTCAGCTGGAGATTCGATTATGGCCCCCAGTTTGCAGTCATCTGAGAACTATGTCAGCCATAACCCCCCCGTGTTAGCCTGAACCTCAGAGAAGTATATACTGAACAAGAGAGGTCCCAGAACTGAGCCCTGTGGGATGACACTTGTAACTGGTTTGGATTTGGACATGGCATCTGCGATTCTGACCATGTTGGTTCTATCTCTGAGCCAGTTTGCAGCCCATCTTGTGATATAGGGGTTGATATTTAAGCTGGTAAGCTTATTTATGATGCCCAAGTGGGGTATTGTGTCGAAGGCTTTTGCGAGGTCCAGGTAGGCTGTGTGGACTACCTTGCCCTCATCTATGGCTTTGGTAACTGTTTCAAAGAAATCAACTAGGTTTAAGAGGCAAGATCTGCCCTTAACAAAGCCGAATTGGGTAGGGTCCAGTGTCTTTGTTTATGAGTTCCATGATAATACGCTCCATAGCTTTACAGACCAGACTAGTCAGGCTTATGGGGCGATAGTTTCCAGGGTCCGTTGTGGCACCACCTTTGTGGAGTGGGACCACTGTAGCTGTGCACCATTATTTGAGCACATATCCTGTAGTAAGGCTAAGTTTGAACAGTGACTTAATGTGAGGGTTCAGTTCTTCTTGGAGCTCGTGTATGACACAGCCTGGGACACCGTCCGGTCCCATAGATGCTGTGTTTTTTGCTTTGGAAAGGGCAGCTTTCACCTGTGCATCTGTGATGTCAGGGAGGTTACATTCAGTTGGGATAGGCATTTGCTCCTTTGGGGGGGAAGGGGGGGTTTGCGCTGAATCTGTCTGCCAGGATGTTGGCTATGTCTGTAGGTTCGGTATATTTTGTACCGTTATGCAACAATTCAGAGCATATCTGGGAGTTTCCGCCCATGTTTCTGACATAACTAAAGAAGGCCTTGTGATTATCTTTAATGTCTAGGGCAATTTTTCTTTCAAAACTGGCCTTTGATGATTTTATGAAGGATCGAAGTTTCTTGCTAATACTGATCAGAGATGCCTTGCCTTTTTGGGATTTTGCTCTGTCATGTAGAAGCTTCCTCCTTCTGTTGTATAGCTTATTTATGGCCGGGGTCCACCAGACTGGTCTCCTGTTTTTGGAGGAGTGAATCTTGGTTTTATTTGGGATAGCATGATCCATGCATTCCTGCAGGTGCTCATAGAATGCATTTGTAAAAGATTCTACGGATTGAGCTGTATTATCCTCTGGCCCAGGGGCTTTGAAGGATTCCACCTCAGTCTTGAGAAGTGCAAAGTTGGCTTTTGAGAAATTCTTTACAGTGATTTCCTTGGCTGGGGGTGGAGATGGGATATGGATGTCCAGGGAAATTTGTTTATGGTCTGATCTTACCAATGAGGGGTTTACCTCTGGTGTGGAACGTAGAGTCTCCATGTTGGTGATGATCAGGTCCAATATGTTGTTCCCTCTTGTGGGAGTGGTGACCAGTTGTTCCATTGCGTTAGAGTTTATAAATTCAGGGAACCGTTGGGTGAGGGTGTTTGGGCTTGAGTAGTTTTCCCAGTCAATGTTTGGGTAGTTGAAGTCACCCAATAACATAGTGTTTGGAGAGACCTTCATATTCTCCAGTGTTCTCAGGAATGCCAAGTGGGGTTCCTGTAATAGTGAGGGTGTTCTGTAGCAGGCTACAAACTGAAAGGCAGTTTTGCCCACTGTTAGTTGTACAGGGATGGTTTCCGATGCTTCGTGCAGTGCCACTAACCTGGAGGTGTAGGTATCTTTGATGAATATAGATACTCCCCCTCCTTTTGTGCTTCGGTCCAAGTTTTGGAGCCGAAACACATGGTATGAGTTATAATCTGGTAGTGCTGGGGTGCTCTCAGGAGCCTTGAACCAGGTTTCTGTTACTGCACAGTCATCGACTTTCTCCATACTGAGGAGAGCCTTGAGTGCGTGTATCTTGAGGTTTAGACTTCTGGCATTGAGTAGCATTACCTTGAGTTTTTTTTATCCTTGGGTTGTCTATGGAGGTGGGTTTGTCCTTTGAGCCTTGCCTAAAAAAGGCACTATGGGGGTGGCAAGAGCCTTGGCCAGTATACAAAAGCCTAAGGGTGACAGGTGCAAGCCGTCCCTAGCGAAGCAACGTGGCTTGTCGAACATGTCATCCCAGGCTGACAGACACTGGATCCCCTTTGAATGACACTAATACTTTAGCCAATTGTTGAAACTGATCATTTTGTCTTTATACTGTGGCATCATTCTTGGTGAGGGCAAGATGCTACTCAAGGTCAGGGTCATACCAGCCTGGGCTACATGGTCAGAGAGCTCCTCTATGTCTCTTTCATGTAGTCCAGGGAGGTACATCTCAGGTCATTCACACCAGCAGGGACAATGATGGAGTCATACTTGTACTTGCTTTGGAGTGACCTGAGTGCTTGCATTATGTGGCGGATCCTGGCCCGACAGGAAGCTTACAGTGACCTTCTCCTTGTTCAGTCTGGTGAGCGGGACGTCAGTGTGCCGGACAATAGAGTCCCCTATAACAAGTGTATTTGGTGTGTTGTTTGGCCTTAAGGGCTGTGACTGTGAGGCACACTGATTTTGTGAGATATGTGATTTGTGGGTATTGTTGAGGGGTGGCTGTTGCTTGGATATCTGCTTAGGAGGTCTTTGCTGTTTAGGCAGATTTTTATTTAGAGCCTCCGAGTATGTTTTTGTGTGTTTATGTGTTGGGTATGTAGATGCAATAGGTCTGTGTGAGACTGGATTTGTGGTGTGGGTGGTTACCATTTCCTCCTGACTGACTGTGCCAGTCTTGGGTTGAGAGAGCTCTGCCTCCAGTTTGGCTGTGTAACTGCATCTCTCATATGTATTAGAGTTTGTTGGAAGGAGGCAAGGGTTGTCTGTGTACATAAGGCAATTGTAACATTGCCTCAAAATTCCCAGAGTCACCAGCTGGACTTGAGAGTAACCTTGAAAATGACCCCTGGACATACCAGATTAGTATAGGGAACTGTTTTTTTACTGATCAGATTAGGGAAGGGAACTGATTTTTCACTTGATCAGGAAGGACCAATCGGGAGCCTAATACTTATGAGAAGTCAAGGAGGGTGTAGTGCTTAATTAGTTAGTGTTTCCTTATAAGAGCTGAGTAAGTGCAGGGCTTTAGAAAGAGAATAGAGTGATTACTTTGAGAGTTTGAACAATTCTAGTGATTAGAGTCCCATCTTTGCATACAGGCATTTGTGGTTCAAGTACCAAGACAGACAAGTTAGTTTTATATGGGAAAGCAGTGTTAAATTATTTTTTTAAACTGAAATTATGTAGTAATTGTTTTTTGTCAACCAGGGTAGTATAGCTGGTATAAAATGGAAGTGTGAGTGCATATTTATTTATCTTATTATTTTACATTTGTTTACCAGGAGTGTCCACTGGGCTGGAGTGAACCCATTTTCAGTGGAGGCCTGGGGAGAAATGCTCCAAATAGACATTTATTAACAAGTAATCAGAAAATATTTTTCTTTACAACAAATAAACAGAAAATATTGTTCTTAGCAACAGGTTCAGACATACAGTTAGGTTACAGATTGAGGTTATAAAACATAATATGGTTAAAGCAAATTAAAAAATACAGGCATTGTGTATGTTTGAAGTTGTAGCAGTCATGACTATGAATAGTTGCATTTTGAATACCATAACAGTCTGGCAGTCATAGCAGTGGATAAACAGTTATATAGGGTATGGTTACAATTTTGCTAATAGAGCAGTTTGGAAGGGGTCAGGTAATGTGGGGTGTGGAGCAGGACCATTGCCACTGGGTAACTAGATGTGAATGGAGGCCATCTTTGAAGGATCTGGCATTACTGATGACTCTGAGTGATGTAGGGAGTGAGTTCCAGAGTCTGGCAATACAAAAAGAATAGAGTGCGTGTCCGGCAGGGAGTGCAGGTTTTTGGATGAGTAGCAATGTTTCATTTTGTGATCTAAGTGGTCTGTTTGGGTGGTATTGAGTTAAGGTGGAGGTAAGGGCTGAACAGTCAAGGGGTTTATAGATAATCTTATGAGCTATTGAGAGTTGCTGGTGAGTGAGGTATTGAGGTAGCTCAAGCCATTTGAGTGTGTGCAGTGAGGAACAGTGATGGGAAGAGTGGGTGGCATTAGTTGCAAACTTTGCTATTTTGTTATAACAGGTTTCCATTTTATTTTCTAGGGCTGTGCGAATGTTAGTGAGGAAGGGGGTGCCATATAGTAAGGAGGGTAGTAGAAAGGTAGTGGCCAAGGTTTGTTTGGTAGTAGGGTTGAGGAAGTGTTTATGCCTATAGAGGGTTCCTAGCTTCTGAGAGGTCTTTTTTATCTTATTGTGGATGTGCTGGTCGAAGGTTAAGCTTTCATCTATGGTGACACCTAGCAGATTAGTGTGTGCGTGTGACAATTTCTAGGGTGGTTTACTTTAATGCATAGATTTTGAAGTCTGGTTTATTTATAGTGGTGTTTTGTTTTAGGTGAGAAGAGAAGAAGTTTGGTTTTGTTTGGGTTGAGTGTGAGATGATTGTTAGTCATCCAGCTTTCTATAGAGGAGAATGCTTGCTGTGTGTGTGAGAATAGTTCAGGTATGGTTTTGAAGGAGGAAATTATAGTTGAGTTATCTGCATATTGAATAACTGAGTTGTTAGAGACACAAGAGTGAAAGTCATTAATGAATATGCTGAAAAGAAGTGTGTCTAATATGGATCCTTGAGGATGTCCTGTAGTGGTGTCAAGGAATGGTGAGGTAGATTTGAGCCATCTAGTGGATTGTTTTCTATTGGTAGGTAGTTAGAAAACCAGAGCAGAGTTGATGGGGACAGGTTCAAAGCTGAAAGCTTGGAGAGAAGTAGGGAGTGGGAAATGGTGTTGAATGCCTTGGACAGATCCAGAAAGAGAGAGGAGATGAAATTCCCTTCATTACATGCTTGGTTAACAGTATTTGTAAAGGATAGGAGAGCAGTGGTAGTACTATGAGTGGGATGGAAACCATGTTGACAGGAAGATAGAAGATTATTGTTTAATAGGTATTGCTGGAGCTAGGAGTTTATGCATTTCTCTAATATTTTAAAGATTGGGGATAATATAGCTATGGGACAGAAGTTTGAGCTATTGGTATTATTACTACCTTTATGTAGGGGAAGAATGTAGGCTTTCTTCCAGATGGTGGGTATATAGGATTCCTGAATTGACCTGTTTAGGAGTATGCTAATGGGGTAGGAGATGGCTGGAGCTGACATTTTTAGGTATTCTGAGGGTAGGTTGTCAGGGGCATTGTTTCCTGGTTTCAATTTAAGCAGGAGTTTGTTTATAGTGAAACAATCCATGTACAGTTTATTTATAGTGAAACCAACCATGTACACACAGGTGTACCATACAGTATAGTCACACCCCTTGCTAATGTAAGGAAAGCACATAGAGGGATGTCATGTAAAGTAAAGCATATACACTTAATAACTGAAGTCAGTATTCTGATATATTTAAGAAATGAAAAGTGAGCAATGGTTAGCAATGCACAGTTACGCTTAGCAGGTGTAACCATTGCTAAGAAGTGAATGCTAAGCAGCAGGTAGCTCAGCTAAGTGGATTTGCGCACTGTTAAACAGTGCTCAACAACTTCCCCTTCAAGAATTGTTAAAACTGGCTCAGCGGGTTTGTGCACTGCTTAGCAGAGCTTCACCTTTTCAAAATGGTCCAATGACAGCAAAGGGTGGGAATATCACACTATTTAAATGGTGCAGGCGGGAATACAGTCATAATCTGTTATAGTCCATCTGTGTAGATACAATGGCTAGAGTAGGAGAGGGAGTGCGCTTTCGGGTGCAATGCTGGAGCATTTGGGAGTCCAAGGTCATGACTGGACATCTAGTAAAAAAACATGATGAGAGACAACTGCAGGGCCAGTACCAGGGCTCCCAATACAAAGTGAAGGCCTGGAATCATCTCGCATGTGACCTCACCAGTGCTACTGGCATGCCTCGGACTGGTGAGCAGGTACGGCACCATTATGATGACCTAAAGCATAGGAAGGGGCACTCTTGGACCAGTGGATCCAAGATGGATGGGCCCAGAATGCTCCAGTAGTGTGTAAGTATCACTATCAAGTAGTTTGTAGCAAATACTAGCCTAAGAAGGTGATAGACAGATATGCATAATGTGTGTTTTTCTCCCCTACAGCTGCAGCAGAGAGGGCTGTGAACATCGAAGCTCATGGTAACAGACTGCTGAGGCTGCGCTGACAAGCTGGTGAGTACAAATCTATTTTGCAGTATATTGTTAAAATAGCTAAGAAGGAGTACATTGCTTACTGCTAGTAGGTATACTGCTACTGTGTGAACTGAATAAATAAAAAAGTTTGACTGACAAATATTGAAGTACAATAAAAACCCTTAAAAACTGTTGTGTTTATTATGGTATGTTGTTGTAGACATATATAGACTGTATACAGGTTCTTCTCAGCAAATATGGCTGTGTCAGCAAACAATAACTGAGGTTCATCTGTGAACAAGCTGTTAGGAGAAACTGTAGATGGTTTAGCTGTAAAACGAGATATAAATGAAATGTGAAATATATACTGCACTAAGCTCTGAACCCTGAATAGTAATATGCAAAGTATGAACGTGTGTTCCATGCAGCATTGCCTTGTGCTAACATTTGCTATCTAGACTGTAGTAATCCAAAGGAGTAATGCACAGTACAAAAACTATCTGTCATGCATGCATCACAGGATTACAAGTTCAGACTGTCTAACCAAGAGACTATTAGGGAGAAACCAGTGAAACACAAACCAGCAGCTCCCCAGTTGCTCAGTGTGATAAAATATAGCTTAGTTATTAATTTTGCACAGCCAGACATGGTTCAAATCCAGGGAGTGGTACTAAGCTGTGTGCATATCTACACACAAGGAATCAGGAATAAATGTAAAAACAGTCAGGTAGTGTTAACAGATATTTTCCCCACAGGTTTTACAGGTAAGTAAATGTTGCCAGTAGCTGTATTAAGGGTATACTAATAAACTGTGTACAACTGTTCAATCGTCCCACCAAATGCCTGCAAATGACAGCAGGGTAGGTACATACATTATGCACCCTTCCTGACTCATACCTCTCAACTTTACGAGATATTCACTGAATGTCCAGATATTTGTCTCAGATTTTTGGTCCATTTTACATAAAGTAGTGGTGTCATGGCAAATCAGTGGCAAACCATTATAGACTGAAGTTAGAAAATAATGATAAGATATACACGTGTCAGATGTCATATCCATCAGAAAAGCCATGCAAATGCAAAACCTGTTATTTTATCAAGTTTCTAAGTTTGTAAGAGCAATATCTAAAGATTGTCCATATTTATGGGCCTTTGTCCCATTCTTATGTATGGCTTTGTTCAGATGTCATACTCTAAGAGGTTGAGAGGTATGTTCCCAATACATGTCTCTCAAGTGTCACACTGTCACAGCTAGTGGTCACTGCTGCAAATAATCATGGACACATATAGGAAATTAGTTGATGTATGCCAGTAGCACACTCACATAACAGCAGTTCAGGGTACCCCTCCTGTGCCAGATATGTAACCCTGACATGTATGAGTCCCCTCTAGTCATGTACCCAGAGTTGCCACAGTTTGCCTCATACCATTCCAGGGTGACAGTTTAATAGGTATATTTGTACTACAGAAGCTATGGCCATAGGTGGATGTAAAGTGAGGGCAGACCCATAGAGTACTGATCAATACTGTTGTGGAAAATAGAAGCATAAACAGTTATTAATGGATTTTCTGTCTCTCCCCCACCCCTCATCTGCATCAATAATTATTACTCATATGCTCCAGGTATGCTGTGCTCCAACACTAATGCTGGTACTTGCGTTTTTTTTATTGTTAATATGTTTGATTGCTTGTATGTTAAAATACCTTATTCAAATACCATTGTTGGTGGCCTGTTGCCATCAATGTTACTGGCATGCTGTTATGATACATACTATTTTTCCATTTATGCATGTGTTCTGTTTGCTATGCAACTGTTTCAAATCTGTTTTCTGGGGTTAATTGGAACACCTATGCATGCTGTTATAACAATAGCACATTTGGGAAGGCAGATCCCAGTGGATCCACCTGTCCCACCTCATCTGGTCGTGGCACTGGGCCCCAGCATGTCTGGGAACCAACCTGGATCTCCCTCTTCTGCTATCCCTGCACCACCTTCAAGTGGAACGGCCATAGTGGATGGGGCCCTGTTCCACCCCGGGAGTGTGGGCCCCGACAGGAGGCTGTCACCCACAGTCAGGTCCAGGGTTTGGTGCCCACACCCTTAGATCTAATTTTGGAGAGCAGCTGTGCCAGATTGAGGGCCACCTAGTGCACCTTGAGGGGCAGGCTGCCCCTCCTGTCCAGCCACCAGCACAACTACCTTTGGGGCTGTGAAGATGCAGTGGTGACTGCCCATGGGTGGGGATCTCAGTCCCACTGTAACCATATGGGGGTCCATGGGCTTCGGATTCCCAACCACTGTCCCCATCAAATGTGTTTACCCTCTCATGTGTCATATACCACCTGCTGTCTGGTGTCTTGTTTGTCTTGTCTGTCTCCCTACCCAACCTACCTCCCCAGATGTACCTACAATCCTTCCCCAACATCCCACTCTCACTTTAAAAAAAAAAAGAAAAGGGCATCTGTCCTGAAAAAAAATATCGCCCCATACATAGCTGTCCATTTTGCACACATGTCCACTTGGCACATGTAATCCGCTCCAATTGAATTGACAACACATTTCTGTTGTCCTCACCCCCCTCTCTCTGGGGTTTGAGTGTCCAAATTCACCTCCAAATTCTGTACGAATGCACAGCTATTGCTATATACAAAATGGACAGCTATGGACCTTCCCTACACCCGTCCTTCACATCCCTAGCTATCTTTCATATTGTTTTTCCCTCTGCATGCCCCTTTTTCACCATTTCCTATCACCCCTTTTTCTTTTCTTTTAAAATATTAGTAGGGGTGTAAGCGGGAGTAAATGAGTTTCCCCGTTACTAAGTGAAGCCAACACAGATTAAGCATCTGTATGGTTAACTGTCTGTTGGCATTGCTTAGCATTGCACAAACCCACTTAAAGCCACTTAAAACAGCTTTAATCACTCTGTCCCAATCAGCCACTGTTCTGCCTAGCAACAAAATCATCAGCTCTATGAAGTCTCAAACCCTGGAGCCTGTACACGATAGTCGTAGCAATGTACCACTGCACCATTTGAGCAGTAGGGATGAATAATGCTTTCTCAAGCATACCATGCAGTAGAGTCATTCAACAGTAGGGAAAAGATTGGTTTTGTATATATACATATACACATGTATATATGTATGGAGATGCATATATATGGAAAAATATATACATAATATAAATAGAGATATACATATATACACATATATATATATATATATATATATATATATATATATACATATAAATCATATATATATATATATATATATATATATATATATACACACTCATAACATGTAGTGGAGTCATACCTCAGAACCATACCTCTCAACCTCTTAGTGCGAGAAATCTGGCCAAAGGCTGTTAAAATGGGGGCACAATAGGCCAAAACTAGGGACATATTTTAAATATTTGCACTTATAAATGTTGAATGTTGCTAGAGTAACAGGGTTTGTTTCAGCATACGTGTTCTGAAGGATGTGAGTTCTGAAAATGAAATGTATGTCATCATTTACTGATAGAAATCCTCGGATCATCACAGTGATTTACCAGAGAAATAAAAATAATGAATCTGTGGAACAGACCAGAAATATGAGCAATAAATGTGGACATTCTGAAACAATCCAGCCAGTTGAGAGGTATGCTCAGAACAACCCCTTAGTGCAACAAATCTGGACCAAGCCTAACAAACGGGGGGGGGGGGGGAGAAAGCCATGAAAATAGGGACATATCTGAAATACTGGCGTAGATAAGCTGACACTGTTGCTGCAGTAACACACTCCTGTCTGTCCTAACATATATTGACTGAAATAGCACAAGCACAACACTCAATTACTTCTCACTAGTTAGTGACTTAAATCCTCACATCAATCCCACTGATGTGTCAGAAATACGCAACACTTATGGGGGCTAGGCAACAGTACATCCTACAAATATCTGGGCATAACATCACATTAGGGAAACTACACTCAGCTGCTAAGTATGTCATCAAGCACCGTCCAAACTACAGTCAGACTGACAAAACACTAACCCAAATCTGCTAGGGGGAATTACATGTGCTTGAAAATATATCAGGCACTACAGGGCTGTAACAGGACTGAAAAACAGACACCAGTGTGAAAGTGCATACCCACAACCAATTTCACCACAGTTACAGTGACGTATATATAAGCCGAATGAATAGGAGAGTATAAGGACTGTGTGAACAAAAACATCTTGTTTGCCACTCGCACACTACCCCTACATATACTGGCCCAATTCACAGTGCAGTATGATGCCTGACTGTGGTATGGAATATGTCCCAGTCTGCCCCTACAAACATATACAGCCGATAGACCACCAGAAACTGGAGAAGCATGCACAGTCAGATAAAAAGGAGCCATAACACTTACATCTACCCCTCTCCCTTCACAGGCCAAATAACATTTGCACACTACACTGCTACACAATCCTGACAGTCTGTCAACAATCACCAGAAATACATAGACCTCTCAACTGTACAGAGTCCTACAGAATGTCCAGGTTTTGTCCTCATATATAAGGCCTCTTACACCTAACATGTCTGGCAGTCTGATACATCACTGGGATGGTATCAGGAATGAAGGCACTAAATAATGATATACCCTACCTACCACCCTCTTACTGCATGACATCTGGACAAAGCCTGACATACTTGGGGGAATAGAGGCCCAGAAACAGGGGCATATGTGAAATATTGCTGTTATAAACTGAGACAGTTGCTGGTCTAATAGAGTTTGTTATAACATATCTTTTCTGAGGGATATGAAGTTAGAAACACAAATGGATGATACTATTTACTGACTGCACTCCCCAAAGTATGCCATTGATTTTCCAAAGACAAAAAATGCCTGAGGAACACACCAAACATAAGAGTCCAAACTCTGGCCATTCTATGGATAGCCCTACAGTTGAGAGTTATGTCAACCACATAACACTGTCAGACTTAAACTTATACAGAATAGCCATGTCCACACAAACCCTGTTAAACTAAAATTAATTCAGCTGTATAACTGCAATACTTACATTCTGTCCCTGTGTTTGAAACATTCACCCCCAGTTTGTTGGGCTGTCTCCACAGTTTTCATTGTAAGAGGTATTTCCAACTACCCTCTGTGATGTTGTTCTTCACACACCTCCATGAAGTTCTCCTCACAGGTAAAGAAAAGGGGCAACATCCACATGAAGTACTCAATTATAGGAGTGTGTTGCCATGTCATTGGGTATATGAATAACAACACAGCTGTTCTGCATGCAATTAGCAAGTGGGGGCACCAATTGGTGCACAGGCCATCAGCTGCTCATGAGCATTACCTACAAAAGGCAAGCTGCTCCCTATGCAAAACAGATGTATAAACTACATTAATCCCTGCATAACTCGATGGAGTGCCAACTGGCTTACTAACAGAACCCACACTGTAAAAGTAGCTGACTCTAAATCCAGCTCCAGACAAGTGACAAGTGGAGTACCTCAGGGTTCAGTCCTGGGACCGCTCTTGTTTGGCATCTACTTCTCTGAAGTACAGGGCAAAACTAAGGGACTCTGGCTAACAAAGTTCGCAGATGACTGCAAACTGGGAGCCATTATTGAATTCCCAAATGATGTGGATATTCTACAAAAGGGCCTTACAGAAACAGATGCTTGGTGCCAGAGCCATGGGCTCAAGCTCAAAGCCAAGAAATGTATAGTTATCCCCTTTGGGAAAAACATGTACCCATGAATTACCACATAGGTGGCAGAACACCAAACAACAAAAGTGTGATAAGAAACTTAGGGATACAGGTGGACAGTGGTCTCACCTTTGATAACCACATCACCACAACAGTCAGGAACTCCTTCTATGTGGCACACCTGATCACTAAGGGCTTTTCATCCAAAAAAAAGGAGGTCATTGTCCCACTGTACTCATCCCTCATTAGACCCATTATAGAATACAATGCCCCATTTGGTATGTACCTCTCAAGACATCTGCAACAACTGGAAAGGCCACAGAAATACCTCACTAAATGAATCACAGGCCTAAACAGATGCCCTATGCTGACCATCCAAAAAAAATCCAGCTATACTCTTGTCGCATATCGTCTACTCAGAGGCGATCTATGCTTAACATACAAGGCCATGTCAAACCCAGAGTTGTTGGACATGCTACACTTAAAGAAATCCCAATCCCTCAGAGCCACATGCTCCAGGGATCTAAACCTTGTCTTCACAATGAACAAAACATGCTGGAGGAATAGGTTCCTGACCCAGAGACTCCCCAGACTCTGGAACAGACTGCCCATACATGTCAAGCAGAGCACCTCTTTGGCCCTCTTCAAAAGGAACCTTGACTATTGGATGGGAGATATGAAATTCACCCCAGGGATCACGTCAGTCACCCTGCTAGTCAGGGGTTCAGGGAAGTAAATACTGTGGGAAGAAATAGCCAGGGAATTGTTATAGCTAGGCTTATATAGGCCTTAGGGCTGATAGCCTAGTACCAGCGTATGGACCTATGAACCTATGAACATCTTGGAGAGAGAGAGAGAGACAGACAGACAAACAACCAAACAACACAAACCAGAATCAAACCAACTATACTTGGGGAAAAAAAAGGTATGTCAAACAAGTAAGCATGCAATGGAATACAGTACAGGGTATGTAATAACGGGAAATAGGAACTTCAACAAATATGTCTCAACAAGACTTGCTGTACTGATATATTGCTGGTCGGAACCTATGGCCATAGCATCTAGGTCTGTCTGCAGTGACATAGATCACAGCTCAGGCACCTGAGTCATCCCTGGGAAGGATGGCTCACATATGGCTACTACTGGAGTGTGTGTTGAACAGTACTGACTGTGAAACTGCTAGGTCAGCTACTGGGATGTTGTAGCTATCCATATGTTAATATAGTAACTATAATATCCATGATTGTCTCAGAAATGTGAGAGACCTATACAGGGTATTTGCATAATAAACTGCTGTTGCAGATGTGTGTGTTGAACTGCATGTGATATACTGAGCTCATGCCATTCAACTGTCCAGTGTTATGCACACTGACCATATGTGTGCCTTATATTTGTTGTCATTTACTCATGGAGTTGTGTTATGTCTGACAAATCACTGGCATCCTGTGAAGACTGACATTACAACATCTCCTTCTCTTTCTTTTGGCTGTTCCTGTTAGGGGTTGCCACAGCGGATCATCTGTCTCCATTTCTTCCTGTCCTCTGCATCTTGATCTATCACACCAACCACCTGCATGTCCTCTCTCACCACATCAAGAAACCCTATCTTAGGCCTTCCTCTTTTCCTCTTACCTAGCAGCTTCATTCTTACCATCCTTTTCCCAATATACTCAGCATCCTTCCTCAGCACATGTCCAAACCAACAAAATCCTGCCTCTCTGGCTTTGTCTCCAAACTATCCAACCTGGACTGACTCTCTAATATACATATTATTAATCCTGTCCACCCTTGTCACACACAGTGCAAATCAACATCTTTAACTCTGCCACGTCCAGCTCTGACTCCTGCCTTTTTGTCAGTGCCACTGTCTCCAACCCATATAACATAGCTGGTCTCACTAACCTCTTATAGACCTTCCCTTTCACTCTTAATGTTATTCATCTGTCACAAATCACACCCAACACTCTTCTCCACCCTCCCCATCCTGCCTGTACTCTCTTTTCCACCTCTCCCCCACACTCATTATTACTCTGAACTGTTGATCCCAAGTATTTAAACTCATCCACCTTTGCAAACTCTACTCCCTGCATCCTCACCATTCTTCTATCCTCCCTCCCATTCACACACATGTATTCTGTCTTAGTCCTGCTGACTTTCATTTCTCCCCTCTCTAGAGCATATCTCCACCTCTCCAGGGTCTCCTCAACCTGCTCCCTACTCTCAGTACAGATCACAATGTCATCTGCAAATATCACAGTCAATGGGGACTTCATCTGATCTTGTCTGTCAACCTGTCCATCACCACTGCAAATAAGAAAGGGCTCAGGGCTGATCCCTGATGTAATCCCACCTCCACCATAAATGCATCTGCACTCCCACTGCAGTACTCACCGCTGTCAAACTACCCTTGTACATATCCTGTAGCACTCTTACATATTTCTTCACCACACCTGACCTCCTCATACAATACCACAACTCTTCTCTAGGAACCCTGTCATATGCTTTCTCTAAGTCCACAAAGACACAATGCAACTCCTTCTGACATTCTCTGTACTTCTCCATCAACACTCTAAGAGCAAACATTGCATCTGTACTGCCCTTTCCTGGCATGAAACCATACTACTTATCACTAATCATCACCTCCCTTCTTATCCTAGCTTCCACTACTCTTTCCCATAACTTCATGCTATGACTGATCAGTGTTATCTGTCTATAGTTACTACAGCTCTGCAGGTCATCTTTATTCTTATAATTAGTACCCAAACACTTTTTCTCCACTCCTCATGCATCCTCTCCGTTTCCAAGATTTCATTAAACTATCTGGTTAAAAACTATACTGCCATTTCTCCTAAACACCTCCATGCTTCCACAGGTATGTCATCTGGGCCAACAGCCTTTCCATTCTTTATCCTCTTCATAGCTATCCTTACTTCCTCCTTGCTAATCTTTTGTGTTTCCTGATTAACCATAACCACATCATCCAACCTTCTCTCTCTCATTCTCTTCATTCATCAGCCCCTCAAAGTACTCTTTTCATCTGCTCAACACACTCTCCCAATGCTTGTGAGTATGTTTCCCTCATTATCCTTTATCACACTTATCTGCTGCACATCCTTCCTAGCTCAGTCCATCTGTCTAGCCAATTGGTACAGGTCCTTTTCTCCCTCCTTAGTGTCCAACCTTTCATACAACTCTTTGTACGCCTCATCTTTAGCCTTTGCCACCTCTCTCTTTGCCATGCACCTCATCTCCTTATAATCCTGTCTACTTTCTTCATCTGTCTGACAATCCCACTTCTTCTTCACCAACCTCTTTCTCTGTATACACTCCTGTACTTCTTCATTCCACCACCAGATCTCCTTGTCCTCCTTCCTCTGTCCAGATGTCACACCAAGCACCTTTCTAGTTGTTTTCCTTACTAGCTCTGCTGTAGTTACCCAAATATTCGGTAACTTTTCACTGCCACCCAGTGCCTGTCTTAAGTCTTCCCTGAACTCAACCTCACAATCATCCTTTTTCAGTTTCACCATTTGATCCTTGGTGTTGACCTCACACTCCTCCTCCTCTTCTTGATCACCAACGTCATCCCACAGACCAGCATTTTATGCTGCCTAACTACACTTTCCCCTGTCACCACTTTACAGTCTCCAGTCTCCTTCAAACTGGCCCTCCTGCATAGGATATAATCAACCTGTGTGCATCTTCCTCCACTCTTGTATGTCACCCTATGCTCCTCTGACTTGCTAGAATATGTATTCACCACAGCCATGTCCATCCTTTTGGCAAAATCCACTGCCATCTCACCTTCTGCATTCCTTTGCTTAACACCATACCTACCCATCACTTCCGCATCCCCTCTGTTCCCTTCACTAATATGCCCATTGAAATCTGCTCCAATTGCCACTCTCTCACCCTTGGGTATAGTCATCACCACTTCATCCAACTCACTCCACAGTTTTTCTTTCTCATCCATCGCACACCCAACTTGCGGAGCATATGCACTAACAACATTCATCACTACACCATCAATTTCCAGCTTCATAAACATCACTCTATCAGACAATCTTTTCACCTCCAAAAACACTCTTGGCATACTGTTCCTTCAGGATAACCCCTACACCATTTCTCCTCCCATCCACACCATGATAGAACAATTTGGACCCACCTCTGATACATCTAGCCTTACCTTCCTTCCATCTGATCTCTTGCACAGACGATATATCAACCTTTCTTCTGTCCATCATATCAGCTAGATCTATGCTCATACCAGTCCTACTGCCAACATTAAAAGTTCCTACCCTCACTACCACACTCCTCTAGCCTTTCATATCTCTTCCCACCATATGAGTGTCAGACATCTTCCAGGGTATGTCTGTGAATGCAAAGGCTACTGTGCTATCAAATGACTTGTGTGTTACAGCAATATTAAGAAAGTGTCACTAATTTTGGCCCATCGGCCCCCATGTATGTGTGGCATCCTTTAGATGTCCTGCTGTAACAAGTTGACAGGAATGACTGATCAGCAAGAGTGTAAATAGTGTGCCATACTGACATAGAACAGAAATGTATATTAGGTATTACCTGTGAACATGTATGTATGAGTAGGTGTACCTGGCTGCCTCATAGCAACAGACATGGGATGCAAAAGTCAGGTAAATAAGCTGTACATGTTGTACACGTGTGTAATCTTAGTTTCTGTGCATCCAACAGAGTTAGATTTCTACAGCTACTGGTTGTTGCATTGCCCTGACACAGACACGGATACTAGAATAAGCATGATTATCAGGTTGAAATTGGAGAGGTGTCCAACTGTGTTATGACCTTGTGTCCATGCATACTACAAACAGCTATATGACCACCTACATAGTTGTATGGGCTCAACAATACCTTACTCATAAAACCTGTCTCCACCAAGGTAGAGTAATCCCCTTTGCTGGACAGCAGCAATACACAAACCACATCATTGGTCGCTATATTGGCTGTACATGGCAAAGTAGGAGCAGGCACCAACTTGGCAGCAAGTCAACCTTTATCTGAAGGAGCATATAAGGTCACAGGTGGATTACTCTAAGGCTAACTATGAGTACAAATTGGACACATCCACCAAGGGCAATCACAAGGCCGTCTTCACAAATGTCTGCAATCTCAGAGTCAACAACCCAACCTACTCTGTAATAGTGGTCAATCACACCACATACACACACACCATAGCTATAGCCAACCTGCTGCAGGCAGGTTTAGGGCAAACATCACCCCCCTGGCTCACCATCAGTATAGGTGGATATGCACAGCACCCGCATCCCTCCCCTCATCTTCAGGGAGCAGGTGCATACTGCCTAATCAGACTCAACAAAAGCAAGTCTCCATGGGACTGGATAACATTCCTATCTGCATCCTACATGAACTCAGGCATATGCTTCCAGCTCCATTACAGACTGTATGCAAGCAGAGCCTGAGCACCATTGGTATCCCATCTGCAACGACGATGGCCACTGTCATCCCTCTACACAAATATGGATGATGAATGGTGGTTTATGCAATGAACTGGCCCTCACTGGGGGAAAATGACACATCATGACCAGGAGTGCAATGCAGGTTCATACTGTGCTGATAGATGACAGGGGCATGATGTGGTTGTAAGTGGTGGCTAATGATAGGCAATATTGATGTGCTGGCTCTGTAAATAACTCTGGGCAATGTTTGAGGTCCTGTGATGTGTTTCCCTGTTTATGTCTTCCAGGTGGCATGCAGCGTCAGCCAGCATATACTGCAGATGAGAATGCAGCTATCACCGATGCCATAATCCAGCACCATGTGGTGCTCTTCGGCCGTAGCCGACAAAATCTGTGGGAGCAGACTGCCCTGTGGGATGACCTTGTCCACAGAGTTAACACCTTGGGCCACCATGGCCGCACATACGATCAGGTCAGGCATCAGGCAACTGACCTGATAAATTGTGGCCAGCAAAGGGCTGCTGCCATGGCCAGAGACTGAACTGCTACAGGTGGGGATCCAGCCACACAGGCTCCACTTACGGCAACAGAGGAGCTCCTTGCCAACCTTGGGGCAGCCCCCACACAACATCCAACACAAGAAACACAAGTCGTGGTGGTGGGTATCACCCAGGCAACAGGCAAGGAGCATCCAGGTAAGGCCACAGTGCACATCAATCTAATCATGTAGCAGTCATATTTTCTATAGAGTATCTAGATGCATATTTCAGTTCAAACTGCAATTGTGGGTGAGGTTTAGTAATGCACACAAGTGCACATCTATGGTGAAGGACAGCAAATTGTGTACTATCAGAGCTTGTACTGTACCTGTGTAGAAAAATAGCCTTCATCTTGTAACAATGCCAAATGCGAGTCTGCTGAAAATACCTCTCCCCCACAACTACATAGGTACCTCTGGTCTGCATGTGGGACAGCAGCTTGAAGCCGGTAAGTATGGTATTTTCCTGTTGTGGCTCACCAGTACCCCAGGCATGTTAAGGTCATGCATGTGATCATGCACACAACTGTTACTCTCAGCCATTTTGCAATATCTGCATGTTCACTTGTGGTAGGGTCAACTGCATTGCATCACAGTGGTCATCACAGCCATTTTGCAATATCTGCATGTTCACTTGTGATGGAGTTAACTGCATTGCATCACAGTGGTTATCACAGGGGCCTATTTGCAGGAGATGTCACATATCTGTAGCATACCTCACAACCTGTCATTACAAGAAATCTGGACGAAGACTGACAAAATGGGGGGACAAAGGCCCAAAACTAGGGACATATTTTATAAATTAGTATTATACAGTGCATATAAATGGTGTACGCACACCTCTTCAATTTTTCCCTTGGAACTAGACAAACTTTCAACTTAAGCACTCAAACCATTCATTTCTCAGCCCAGCTCTTGCTCAAAACTCATAGCAAGCACTTATAAACCCTAGCACTAGATCCTCCTATACTGTACAGAAGGACAAGGCTCTCTAGTCTACCTTACCAACCATTCAGTAAAACAGTTCACTGTACCTATCCAGACATGCCCAAAGGGCAGTTTCAGGTGTACTCTCCAGTCCAACTGGTGAATCTGGGCATTTTGAGGCAATGTTATAACTGCCTCATGTACACAGACAACCCTCTCCTCCTACCACCAAACACTAATACATGAGAGAGATGCAATTATACAGCCAAACTGGAGGCTAAGCTCTCTCAACCCAAGGCAGGATCAGACACACAAGAGGAGAAGGGAAATACTTGCATCACACCACCAGTCTCACATAGACCCATTAAACCAGCATCGGCAAAAAACACACATAAATACTCAAAAACATACTCGGAGGCTCTAAATAAAAATCTGCAAAAGCAACAGAGACCTCCAAAGCAGACATCCAAACAACCACCACCCCCCAACACAAATCATGAAACACATACTTCACAAAACCAGTGTGCCATGCAATCACAGCCCTTAAGGCAAAATAACATACCCAACATACTAGTAATAGGTGACTCTATAGTCAGGCACACTGATGTCCCACTCACTAGGCTGAATAAGGAGAAGGTTACTGTTAGCTGCCTGTCGGGTGCCAGGATCTGCCACATAACACAAGCACTCAGGTCACTCCAGAACAAGTACAAATATGACTCTGTCATTGTCCATGTTCATGTGAATGACCTGAGCCATACCTCCCTGGACTACATGAAAAGAGACATGGAAGAGCTCTCTGATCTTGTAGCCCAGGCCGGTATGACCCTGACCCTGAGTAGCATCCTGCCCTCACCAAGAATGATACCACAGTATAAAGAAAAAAATTATCAATTTCAACAATTGGCTAAGTTTCTGGTGTCATTCAAAGGGGATCCAGTGTCTGTCTGCCTGGGATTACATGCTCGACAAGCCATGCTGCTTCACTAGAGATGGCTTGCACCTGTCACCCTTAGGCTTTCGAATACTGGCCAAGGCTCTTGCCACCCTCATACCATACATTTTGGCCACAGAACCCAGACTGAAATACAAAAGGCGGGGGCGTATCCATATTCATCAAGGATACCCACACCTCCAGGTTAGTGGCACAGCACGATGCTTCAGAGATCATCCACGTGCAACTAGCAACGGGCAAAACTGCAATTCAAATTATAGCTTGCTACAGATCACCCACCATGTCCCAGGACCCCCATTCCGCATTTCTGGAAACACTGGGAAATATAAAGGTCCTACCAAACACCCTAATATTGGGTGATTTCAATTACCCAAACATTAATTGGGAGAACTACTCAAGTTCTAACTCCCTTGCCCAACATTTCCTAGAATTTATAAACTCAAACGCCCTGGATCAACTGTTTCACACTCCCACCAGAGGTGACAACATATTGGACCTGGTCATCACCAACATGGGCGACCGGTGATCCACACCAGAGGTCAACCCCTCACTGGTTAGATCTGACCATAAACAAATCCCTTTGGATATTCACATTCTGCCCCCACCCCCGGACAAGAAACCACTTTTCAAAAGCAAACTTCATGTTACTTAAGACCGAGGTGGAAAGTTTCAAAGCCCCCATGCTAAAGGATAACATTGTCCAAGCTAAAAAATCCTTTACTAATGCATTCTACAGGCACCTACAAGAATGCATGGATCGTACTATCCCAAGCAAAGCCAAGACTCATTCCTCCAAGAAAAGGAAACCAGTCTGGTGGACTCCTGCCATAAACAAGCTATACAATAGAAGGAGGAAACTAGTACAGAAAAGAGTAAAATCCCAAGAAGGAAAGACATCCCTGATCAGTATCAGCAAGAAACTACAATCCCTCATAAAATCATCCAAGGAGAGTTTTGAAAGAAAAATTGCCAAGGACTCCAAAGATAACCACAAGGCATTCTTTAGCTATGTCAATAATCTAAGTGGCAATGCTCAGATCTGCTTGGATTTAGTGCAGAATGGTACAAAATACACTGAACCGACCAATATTGCCAACATCCTGGCAGACAGGTTCAGTGAAACTTCACACCCCTCTCACCTCCAAAAGGGCCCATAAGCATACCAGAAGAATGTAGAGCTCCTGAAATCACAGACACTCAGGTTGAAACAGCCCTCTCCAAAGCCAAAAACACAGCATCAATGGGACCAGACAGAGTCCCAGGCTGCGTCTTACATGAGCTCAAAGACAAACTAACCCCTCACCTAAACACACTGTTCAAACTCAGCCTCTCCACAGGTTAGGTACCCATAGATTGGGTCACAGCAATGGTTATTCTGCTCCTCAAAGGTGGAGCCACAACAGACCCTGGGAACTATTACCCTATAAGCCTGACTAGCTTGTTCTGCAAGGCTATGGAGCGCATCATCATGGAACTCATTAACAGAGACATTGGGAACCTCCAAACACTGGACCCTACCCAGTTCAGGTTGTTAAGGGCAGATCATGCCTCCTAAACCTGGTGGACTTTTTTGAGACCATTGCCAAGGCTATAGATGAGGGAAAGGTGGTACACACAGCCTACCTAGACCTCGCAAAGGCCTTTGACACCATTCCCTATTCTGGTATTATAGACAAGCTCACCAGCCTGAACATAAACCCCTACATTACAAGATGGGTTGCCAACTGGCTCATGGACAGAACCCACATGGTAAGAGTTGCGGGAGCTAGGTCTGACTCTAAACCGGTTACAAGTAGCGTTCTCCAGGGCTCAGTCCTAGGACCCCTCCTGTTTGGCATATACTTCTCAGAGGTACAGGCAAGCACAGGAGGACTATGGCTGACCTGGTGTCAAAATTATGGCCTCAAGCTAAATGCCAAAAAGTGCATAGTCATCCCCTTTGGAAAAAACAAAGTACCCACAAACTACCACATAGGTGGTAGCCCCCTAAATACAGAAGATGTAATAAGGGATCTGGGGACCCAAGTAGATAATAAACTCTCCTTTGATAATCACATTGCCAAAGTGGTTAGAAAATCCTTCTATGTGGCACACCTTATCACAAAAGGGTTCGCATCCAGAACAAAAGAGGTCATTGTGCCCCTCTTCTCATCGCTCATCAGACCCATCATAGAGTACAACGCCCCATTTGGGATGTATCTTACAAGACACCTGCAACAGCTGGAAAGACCACATAAGTACCTCACCAAGAGGATCGCTGGCCTCAAACAGATGCCTTATGCAGCTCGACTGAAGAAACTCCAGCTGTACTAGGTTGATTACCGCCTACTCAGAGGTGATCTCTGCCTGACATACAAGGCCATGTCCAACCCAGAACTGATCGACATGCTCCACCTAAAGAAAAGCTTATCCCCTCGAGCCACACGCTCAAGGGATCTAAACCTCACCACAACAATAAATAGGATGTACTGGAGGGATAGATTCTTGTCACAGAGACTTCCCATGCTTTGGAACAAGATTCCAATCTACATTAGGCAGAGCTCCTCACTAACACTCTTCAAGAGAAACCTTGACGAGTGGATGGGAAACAGAAAGTTTACCCCGAGGATCACTTCAGTGGCTCTGCTGGACAGAGGCACAGGGAACTAATCTAAGGTGACGGCGAAAGCCAACACATTCTGGATAGGCTTATAAATGCCTTCGGGCAGATAGCCTAGTACCTACCTATGAACCTATGAACCTATGTTAGAATGCCAGGTATTTGTAATATACAAAAATGAGAGCACAATAAAACATTTCCAAACCCTTCCAACCTTTCATGTGACCTATAACCTGTACAATTCAATTGTAAAAAATAAATCTGTTAGGGGAACAATTATGATACATAAAAAATGTACAAGAAGCTAGATGCATACATGTGCACAGGCTGAAGCTAATACTGTGTTGAAGCAGCTTTCGATATAATTACAGTGTTACATCATCTTGGGTACACACCTGCCATCAATTACAGAGACTCTTTGATTAACAGCAAATAATGATCAGCTGTCCTACCAGGATTATCCTAAAATTTACTCAGTTGCCTGCTACAGAAACAGCCATAGTTCTCATACAGCTTATGAAGCAGCAAAGGAATCTTATTTGTGAAAGGTATCAGCCCAGGCAAAGATTGTACACATATTTACACAGGCATTGCATATACCATGGAACATAGTGAAGACAGTCATCAAATGGTGATGAAAATATGGGGCAACAGTGACATTGCAAGAACTGGACATCCCTCCAAATGTGTGGAAAAGATAAGACCCAAACTGGTCAGGGAGGCTGCCAGGAGACCTACAGCAACACTACAGGAGTTGCAGGAATCTCTGGCAAGTACTGGTTGTGTACTAAATGTGACAACAATCTCCCGTATTCTCCACATGTCTGGCCTATGGGGTAGGGTTGGGAGATGGAAGCCTTTTCTCACACAGAACAACATCCAGGTCTGGTGATTTTCTCAAGAAAAATACATCAGGTCTCCCAAAAGCATGTGGGGAAATGTGTTATGGTGCAATGAGACCAAGGTTGCACATTTTGGCCACAATACTAAAAGGTTTGTTTGGCACAATAACACACTGTGCATCACTAAAAGAACACCATCCCCATGGTGAAGCATGGTGATGGCAGTGTCCTGCTTTGGGGTTGCTGTTCATAAGCTGGAAGTGGGCCTTCAGCCAAGGTGGAGGGGATTAGAAACAGTTCAAAATACCAGTCCCTTTTGGCCCAAAATCTTCATGTGTCTGCTAGAAAGCTGTGGATGGAGAGGAATTGCACCTTTCTACATGACAATGACCCATACCATACATCAAAATCCAAAAATGAATGTCTTCACCAGAAGACAACAGTTTGGAATGGCCCAGCCACAGTACAGTCCTACAGCCAATAGAAAATCTGTGGGGTGCCCTGAAGAGGCCTGTGTAGGACAGATGCCCTTGCAATCTGACAGAGTTGGAGGGCTTCTGCAAGGGACAGTGTACAAATAGTCCTAAGTCGAGATGAGCCATGCTGATGCACACCTTCCCAAGAGGACTGATGGCTGTTATGAAATCAAAAGGTCCTTTAACAAAGTATTAGTTTAAGGGTGTGCACAGTCATGCAACCAGCCTATGGTACGTATTTCAACTTCTACATGTTACCCCTAACCGATGTGTTTGTTCTTCAATTGGATTGCACAGGGTATAGGTCACATTAAAGGTAAGAAATGTTATCACATGATTTCTGTTGTCTCATGTTATATATCAGACAAATCTGGCCTGTTAACAGGGATGTCTACATGTATAATATACACTGTAAGCTTAGAAGGTTGTTAATGTAACTGCTTCTGTTGTAACATACATGTACTGCAGGTTTTGAATTGTGAAACTCAAAATATGTCATTAATTAGTGACACCAGTCCTCATATCATCCCAGTAATGTGTCAGAAAAACACAGGATTTATGACTAACAGACCAGAAATATGAGTCACACATGTAGGCATTCAGTAACACTCTGCACAGTTGAGAGGTATGTTGTGTAGGAGTTGCCACTGTGCTATACAGGTGAACAGCAATTATGTGTACATGGGTGCAGTGTGTGCTACTTGAAGGCCCATCACATACTATCACTACTCACGTATCACAGAGGTGTATATAAGTGACAATATTAAGTGGAAAGGGCTGCACTGCATGATGTTGAGGGCCTGTCCAGGGTGTGTATGCAGTGGTCTGACTGTGTTGTGAATGTCACCAGTTGGCTTTTGTGAAGTCCGTGTAATGTCTGTCTGCTACCTCACGTGTGTGTGTGTGTGTGTGTGTGTGTGTGTGTGTGTGTGTGTGTGTGTGTGAGTGTGTGTGTGTGTAGCAGCAAACATTATAGTGTAGGTATTAATTTATATATGTTGTCTTCCCCCCACACGTAGCCATGGTGATCGTGGTCCCTCCCGTTCAGAATCTGATGTCAGTGTCTCTGCAGACTCTGACAATGATGATGGTCATAGTCAGGCACAAGTGGGGTTGTCAGGGGCTAAATCTGTGCCATTGGTTGGCATCCCACAATCATCCACAATGTCCCCACACACAGTCACAATGCCTACACATGCTCTGTCCCCAGCAGCCACAGATGATGGACAGTTGGCAAGTGCTGGCATGGAACAGGCTAGTGTGGTGACTATGGCAGGTGTGAGTGTAAACACTGGCCATAGTAGGTGAGGTCCCACACAGGTGGATGGGCAGGGGTGCTCACAGGCGGACTGCTGCTCATCAAGCCACTGTCGCAAGTGCCACAGCAGGTGTCACCAGACACATGTTTTGGGCTGTCATGGATGAACAGGCACATAGTGAATGCAACACCAGACAGATACTCAGGGTGTTGGATGCAAGTCTTCCTGATTTACATTTTAACACACAAGACCTTGTTGAGGCCACACACCAATATACTGACATTATGAATAGACAGTGGGGTGAGACCTTGGCAATCCTCGACCATGACATGTCTGTGCTAGAGAGTGTGGTGGGAGATGGACATCGGCCACATGGACGTAGGTCAGTACCAACATCAGATGACAGTCTACAGGGCCATGCACCTTCGCACTCCTGTAGTGGCAGTAACACCAGCACTACCAAAGGGGGGGGTTGCTGTCCACATCACAAGGGAGCAGGCCATGGACACATGGTCCTGGCTGGCCTCATCAGGGACACAGATCCAGCAGACAGCAGTCACCATCAGGAAGCAGTGCTGCATCTGGCCTTGGTCCTGGTGGTGCCAGTGAGACCCATGGCAGGACCAGTTCATGTGTCCGTGGCCAGAGATGGTCAACTGGACATCCTACCATGTATGGTCCACAGCTGTCCAACATACCCCTGTGTAGCGCAGCCACATGGTGTGACTGTGTGCATACATACATACACACACACATCTGTATCACAGGCAGGTCACCTCCAGACACACAGCCCATCTATAGGATACCCCACCAGACACGTACACACATGATGTCAACTGTATGGCTCAGCATAGGCCTCTGGCAAATGCACACCACACCCTGTGCATATGATGATACCTGTGCCACATCCCTGTCATCCATACAATTGATGCAGGGACATGTTAATATGGGCCTGATGCACAGGATGAATATAGTACAGTGTAACTATGTAATATTGTGTAAGGTGCTGTCTGCTTACATTTGTTATGGGTACACATAAAGGTGTATGCACCTTATTAGCTATGATGCATTATTGCTGTTAGTACCACTGCCTGAATGTAGTCTGACATGCTGCATTCTGTTTGTGTTCCAGGTGTCTGTGTATCTGCAGGCTATGGCCCTGCAGACATTACCAACATGGAGTATGGCAGAGTGGAAATGCACCAACCGTTTCATAGCCAAGGTGCACCTTTATATGTACATTTACCAGATGTGCATGCATGCAACAGTGTGTGAAGGACACTGTTGTCACACAATGTGACCTTGCATACATGCACCTTGTCACAGACAGGTAGCTTTCAGAAATGTCACCTCAGGCTCATACATACAGAACAGGTTACTGCAGTACTGTCAGTAGATCCCTCACAGGCTTAGCCATTAGATTGACTGCAAGAGATTAACTTGTCAGCACCTGTTGCCCCTGCCATTTCTTTCCCATACACTCAACCCTGATGCAGTTGCTGAGGGCATGCAAGATACTGTGTATGATAGGTTTGTGGTATGTATTCCTGAGTTCACAGGGTGGAACAGGGAGACAAAATGGTATATCTTTTGTATACACACAGTAAAGACTGACACAGGGGGTGTGCATACAGTAACACAAACACAGTTGACAATAGACAGATAAGTAAACCTACATATGCACTTTAATGTACTATAGTGCTACATACACATGACATGCCCCACATAGATTATATGTATAGGACATAACCCACTACCTCTTACAACACGTAATGTTGTGAATGCCTTCATGGGTGGTGAGATAACCCACCAAAAATAGCAACTGGAATCAGCTATTGCTCCTACAAGCCTGGACAAGTGATAGGGTAACAGACGTTGTATCAACATGATGTTTCAGTCAAGTATGATATCTGATGCTGGCATGTGTGTTACTATAGTAACTGTGACCTATTTGGCAACAATATCACATACATGGCCATTGTTAGGGGACAAAGACCACATATAGGTTGCAAACCTCTGGATATTCCGTAGACATCTGTACAGATGACTGGTATGGCCTGTACAATGGTTTAACATGCTGCATGTGAGGCAGATGCCATTAACACATTATATAAAGTAATGCCATCTGGAGGTGGTAAACAGGCATGGATGGTACACACATCAAAATGGTATAACCCACACAGGATATGATTCTCAAAATCTACAAACGAGCCAAAAACACACTCAGACTCCACAGGAAAAAACTGGAACCAAAGCACAAAATGTATAAAATCCACAGTATGGCAAATGCTCACTTTATTTTAAAACCAAATTCATTCGGACAAAAGTGCTTATAAGTGTGGAATTTGGCTTAAATAAAGTGAGCATTTGGTACGCTCTGGATTTTATGCTTTGGTTCCAGCTTTTTCCTGTGGAGTCCAAGGATATGATTCTCACCCAAACACACACACACACACACACACACACACACACACACACACACACACACACACACAAGCCAGTATTGAGATTAGAACCCCTACTTATCTAGTTATTTGTACTACAGTACTGCACAGTTATCGCATGTGCTACAGAGCTTATAGGAGTAATCGTTGTCCAATAGTACTTCTAAGGTGAATGACAGCAGCAGATCTTGTGAAGTAAGGCAACGTGAAGTGTAATGAGTGGGAACAGTCTTCTAATACATAGACCTACGGACGCACACAGACCCACACACACCCACACACACACACACACACACACACACACACACACACACACACACACACACACACACACACACACACAGGCAGGTGATGTGATATTATAAACCCAACCTCAGTACTATTACACAATGGGACTCACCTTTTATGCTAGCACGTGCAACTGTTTACAACTGGTATGCCACTGTCCACAGCAGGACATCACTGTATGTCATTCAGGGTATCCGTGTGTGTGACTCACTCTGTTTGTGTCCCCCTGTGTCTCTCTCTCTTTCTCTCTATCACTGTCTCTGTCTCTCACTTCCCCACATCTATGTGTATGCACGTTTGACATATGTTATCTGTTGCAATATATATGTCCGTGTATCACACGCAACAGATGCAGATATATCACATATGGGCCACCTACATCTAACTGAGGGTAATCCTGTCTAGTGTGTGTGTGTGTGTGTGTGTGTGTGTGTGTGTGTGTGTGTGTGTGTGTGTGTGTGTGTGTGTGTGTGTGTGTGGGGACAGTACATAGCTGTCTGTATGCACAGACATATATACATAATACAGTCATGTAGTCAAATATGGGTTCCAAAATATCCTGTGATTCTCTAAGTGTAGGAACATGCCCAGTGTGACCTTCTCTAGTTAAAGTGGGACTCCATTCCAGAGATAAGTGTACTCCGGTCTGAGGTTTTGTGATTTACCAGAGGAATACTAGTTGTATGATGCATAGACCAATATTATGGGGCAGCTATGTACATTCTTGCCCAATAAGGCTAGTTGTGAGGTGTGGCTACAGCCAGCTGATTGATGACACACTGTGTAAACAGTCCAGCAACTTGGTGATATACTGGCTGGGGATCTCCTGCTTATGTGGTATCTTTCTAACCTGAGATATCATATCATTGTGTGGCCATACCTCTCACCTATACATTTTTTGACAGATTGTCCAGGTGTTTGGCAAGAGGTTTCATCCTGTCTATGTAAATTTGTGTTTTTAGGGCAAGTTAGTTACATATAATTGAAGAGTGATGTTACAAAATAATGACAGACATTACTGTTTCAGACTACCTAACCTTCAGATAATTCCCACTACTGGAAAACCCTCACCCTACCAACTTTCTCAAGTATGTAAGGGTGATATTTACAAAACATTCCTATCATTGTGCCTTTGTTACACTTTTATTTCTGCCCTTGTCCAGACATCTTGCTGTCAGAGGTTGGGAGTTATTGGTGTAGGTACAGAGTGCATTCTACTGTGCAGGCGTGTCCATTATATGTAAAAACATTAAAATAAAAGAATTATTGAAAATAACCAGTGGCAACAGTACCAAAAAGCACTATATTCACAAAAGCCTTACCAACTCGGCTACACAGCCTTCAAGAAGTCCATTATATGTGTTGTATATTCCACATAGCACTGTGACTTCCAGGTATGTCAGTGGTAGAGCAGTGGGTTTCACTGACATGCATAATAGTTGGCACTGCAGTTATCTGCACATAGCCCTGTGAAAGACAGCAGTCTACCTAGGGCACTACAAGACAACTGCCAGGAGAATTTGCTGGCTAGATCCTGACAGTATTAACCACACATACACATAGCTCATTGACCCCTGCATATTGTGGACATGCAACATGTTTTCATGTGTATTGGGACAGCCCTGCCAATGTGTGCTATGCTGCTATTTCCCCTGCAAACATACATGTTACTGCATTTCTGTGGGTATATGGGGGGCACACCTGTCAACTGTACATATTTGCACATACTATGCTGATACTTGCTTTCCATTTTGGTTCCATTTATCATACTATTGTGCTCTGTCTTGGGGACTAGAGGCATATAAGTAAAGAACACAGGTCAGATTGTAATGGAATACATTTGAGTTTCAGACGTCTTACCCTTCATAGCCTTACTGCAACTGTAAGACCTGCTTTGCTATCACTGTGTGAGTCTGTAGGGGGTAATTAAACATTGCCACAATGTGTGGGCCTTTCTCAGAAATTCTCTCTGGTTTTCTCCAGCTGACTTGCTGTAAGGGTCTGAGGGGTGGGTATGTGACCCCCACACTGACATCCATGCCTGTGACCTATGACCTCACAGTTAGTTGTCTTCACACATATACTGAAGTAGGATTTGCCACCTTGGGTATTACTGCATAGTGTGGGGAGGCCAGTATTGGGCAGACATTTCCTGGTGTCCCACATAACTGTCAGTTGTCTGCTGCTATCCCAGTAGGCCACCCCATTCCCTTGCATGCATGCATGCAGCATTACCATAGATATGCTACCAAAACATACTAATCCATTCATTTATTGTTAAGAAGACTGACGTACCTTGTGCCTACGGCAGTTGTGAGGACAGTGCTTGAGGGCCACCTATGTTGGATACACACAGTACATTGCCTATACATAGTAAGTTACAGGCAATGTTATGAGTGTGTCATCCATTTTACTGTGTGTGCAAATCAGAGAGAGGTCTCAGTCCCTGGGATCCCTCAGTGTGTGTGCTATGCATTGCCTCTTTGCAAAGGCCTGAGCATACTGGGCATGCCTCCATCTGCCTACAGGGGCAGGTTCAGGGGCCTCCTCCTCTGAATCCCTCTGTGCCGGTGGGGACCTTGACAATGGTGGTGGGCTGCATGGCCCTTCCCTGTGCTGTTCCTGCTCCAGCTGTTTCCACAGGATCATATTGTGTAGCATGGCACATACTATGAACATGTGTGCACGCATGGCTGGAGACTACTGCAAGGCTCCACCAGATATGTCAAGGCAGTGGAACCGTGACTTCAGCATCCCCAACACATGCTCTATAATGATTCTGGCTTGTGCATGTGCCTCATTATGGCATTATTGTGTGGGTGTGTATGCATTTCTGATGGGTGTCATCATCCACGGCTCCAGTGCACATACAGCATCTCCCACCAGATGGCCATACAGGATGCCTCCACTGGCAAATAACTGGTACAGCTGTGATGAATGCCAGATGTGGGAGTCGTGATAACTTCCAGGGCTGCCAGCACATACATTCATGATAATGCCCTGGGCATTGCACACAACCTGGCAGTTGATGGAGGGGAAGCCCTTGCGGTTTATGTAGACCCTATCCTGTTCACCAGGTGGTGCTTTGATGTGGATGTGTGTGCAGTCTATTGCACCCAGAACCTCCTGGTATTCTGCTACATGGTGGAAGAGACGCATATTGCTGGTCCTCTCCTCACGCGTGTTGGGGAAGTAAATGTGCTCACCGGCATGTGGTAGCATGGCATCCAGGAACTGGTGGAGTACCCTGGATGCAGATGCCTGTGACATCCCCATGATGTCCCCAGTAGGTCTTTGGAAAGTACCTGAAGCTAGTATTTTTAAAGTTACACATACCTTGGTATCCACTGGGATGGGTTCCCTTCTGTTGGCTCTGGGTCTGAGTCGAGGCTGGCACAGCTCGATGATTTGCTGCAGTATGTCTCTGTGCACCCTGTAGCACTCTACTATCTCCAGATTATGTAGCCTCTGCTAAGTTACCCTGGGTCTGAACACTCTTCTCCTCCTCCTCAGTTTGTGGTGGTTGTCAGTATTATCCTCCTCACTGCCCTCAGCCTGTAGCACATACTGATGGATCAAAGCAATGGCAGCCCCTAACATTTTTCCAGTTAAAATTCTCACACATGTCTACATCAATGGTGCAGAGTTTGTGGGAAAAACCAAACTGTAAGGTGTTTCCATAGTTTCTACTGTTGTGCTGTGATTGGCTGACTATGATGCATTCCACCTGCTAGCATAATTTTTACTTGATTGCTTTTATTCTACTATTTCCCCTTTTTTTCCTTTTTCCCTTCCCATTTCCTCCCCTTTTAAGCCCTGAGGTGCTGCTCAAATACGGTGCCCAAATGTAAACAATCTTGGTATTTCCGTTTTTTTTTTGTTTGTTTTAGACCCAGTGCATGCCACGCAAACCCATTTAGCTAACATAAACAGTGAGAAATGGCCCTCCCTGAATGCAAACATGCTATTTATTTCATGGAATAAGTTAATACAGCCTCAGACACACCCCCTTGCTTAGCTAAGCTTACCAGGGAGCCATGGAGCTCCAATGTGCTTACACCAAGCATGACACACCCCCTTTTCATGTCTGCTGCTCCTCCTGCTTGGGTGCAGTTTGGCAATTAGAATATTTTTGTGATTCAGTAAATTTCTCCTCATTTGCATACCCCACTGCCTTAGTCCTTAGTTACTGCACTACACCAGAGCCTTTCCCCTTAGCAACCACTGTGCCCTGGTATTGTTTTGATTCTGCATGCCACAGACTATAATGGCAAAATGCAGATTCCCTTAAAATTGTGTTTTCACAATTGTTTTTAATTTTCGGCATGATCCTGTTTGTGCAACGCTGCCCTGTACTTAAACGCCCGAGATTGGCCAAAAAAAAAACCTTTTATTTTTAACAAAATGAAACACTTTTCCATGCCACTGGCCATATATTTGGCCATTGGCATGCCTACCGATTATAATACATGCTTTTCTTTGAGCTGTCATGCCTCCATTTTGTTTTTTTTTGCAGAAATGCTAGTAGCCGAATACATTTCTGCAACTAACACTATTCTTCCATGGATGCCTGCCTGGTTGCTGAATCGCTAATTCACCTCATTTGCATGGTTTTCACCAGCAAATGAGGTAATTAGCATTATGCAGTGGTGTCCGTGCAAGAATAGTGTAGGCAGGCTTGTGCACGTCAGAACAGCAGTTTCCTGGATCACTCGGTGGCCATATTCCATGCAGGAATGGCTACACTGTTCCTGCAGAGTTTTCAGTTTATTGAATCCCAGGGAATGTCTAGTATGTTCTGTTCCCTGGAAGGCTTTTTTTACAGTCTGAAGTAATGGCTGTTCCAGAACATACGCTGTCAGTAATTTATTTAACAATCTTGTTGAATCAATATTATTTCAGTCTGTTTCTGGTAAATTTATGTCCCCAACCAGTGTTTTTTCCTTTCTGTGTTTCTTGCAAGAAATATATGAATTCTTCTACGTTATCAGCTCTTCACTTTGGTGGTATATACACCACTACAATTGTTATACTGCATGTTCCAGGGTTGTCTTTATTGTCAAAGTTCCACAATCTATAGTATTGGTGTT
>NC_056725.1:1290126713-1290134213 GCF_019279795.1 Protopterus annectens
TGGCATGAACTATCCTCCAAGAATTATATGTCTGATTGTTCGCTGTAAGCTAATATGACTGCTTCTTAATGCTGGCGCAAACTTTGATTCAGTGCACTGCTATTTCTGAGATTCTAATTTCTCTATGATGTTTTACAGTTTTCTGTCATGATCTCTTGTCCATTGAGAAGAGTTTCTGCAGCTGTTACTTCAAGCTTATTCATTCTTTTGTGTAATGCATGTTTTTTTATGTGTTTAAATATTATGTTTCTACTACTCAATTATGTCCTTATAGCCTACATCCAAAGCCTAATTCTAGGAAGCCGTGACCTCATTATGCATGAATAGAGGCACAAGAGCACTCCTGGCTGACATCAAAGATTGAAACAATACTAATTTCATGAACTTTAATTGTACTTTGACTTAGGAATGGGGTTCATTCCCGTCATGATATCAGAAACCCAAAAGACTTGGAGAAATTAAAAACAAGGAGTTACCATGCATTTTTTTTATTTAGGGATTTATGATCTGACAGCTACTTAATTTTCCTCTCCAATGCAATACATATGAGATTAATTATATCAATCTTTTATTTTTTTTCAGTTCTGCTGCATTAAACGTAAGTACTATCATACTATCATTCTAGTTTCCAGATTTTATTTCCAATTAGTGGTTGTGGGTTTAACTATGCTGACCATGACCTCATGTTGTTTGGAATTCTTGCTTTGTTCCATGAGCTATTTCACTGTCACTGGCTTAGTTTCTGAGGTTTCATTTGCAAAGAGACTTTCAGTTCCTTGTATCAAATTAGTAGCATATTGGTCATATGTTTTGCCAGTTAATGTTCTTTCTTCTTCCTATATGAAATATACAAGACTTGTATTATTTATGCCAGCGTAAGCTGAGGAGCAGAAACATAGAAGAAAAAAAAGCTCCTCTGAAAAGCTAGTAATGAAAAATAACATCAAAATATCTCATTCAAATCACTCACATGCCCATATATACACACAAATGTTTAAATGGCTTGAATGAATGACTATCGGCATCACATCAGTGGCAAATTGCAGTGTTTATTTAAATACTGGTATTCCAGTTCAGCATTACTGCTCGTGTGACTGTACTCCCTGACAGTTTGCATCCAGGGTAGCTGTCCTGTTCACCCCATCCTAGCTACAGTTCTGCTTTTTTGCATTTTTGTTCCAGTTCTGGGGTGTGCTGATTCAGTGCACTTAAGTCAGTGTCATTGGTCCTCTGGATTTCTTTGTATATAGTCTCTTTGAGCTCTCCACTTATTAGTGTTAGCTGTTTCTGTTGTTGTTTAGATTGGGTTACTGCATTAGTCTGAGTATCTGTCTGTGTGCAATTCTTGACACTACTGACTTCTTAAGAAGTCATTCTCATCTTAAATACTTTTATGTTTTATTCTTAGGTCGAATTGAGAACTATTAATCTTTTGTAGCACCTGCCAGTTTTTCCTTTTCATTTTATAAACACACAAATTCAACTTGAGTTTGAGAGTGAAGTTTATTTTGTTCTTCAAAATGATATTTTACTTTTTAATGTGTGATGTCCCTTGATTTAGCATTTTCAGGCCTACTTTGGTATTTCATTGTTCCCATTTGTAAAAAAGACTTCATAAGCTTTTGAATAAATCAGACATCTCTTTTTTCTACTTTGCCATGTCTATCTGTGAAGTTCTTCCAACAAGTTTTAAAGCTTTATATAATTTTATTTTCCTGTTCAGAAACAATCTTTTCTAACATGTTGAACTCTTTCTGCTTGAAGAAAGTATCCACTTAGATTCATGAGTGATTATTAGTCTAATGACTCCAGGGGGTGCTTTCTGAGCCTAGTCAAGTTTCTCAAATGCATTTGGCAAGACATAATATCCTAAGATTATTTTAAGGGGTACATGTAGGCTTGAGCATTGGTGGTCAAGCATTTACAGGCTGTTTCTGACTACTAAGGACATAGGTGCCAGACTAGGGGTACATTTCTGACTGACATCCACTGGTCCAAGTTTCACTTTAATTGGTTTAGGGAATAAATCTACTTCACATGGATGGAAAGCCTATTCCAGGGAAGAGGTAGTTTCTGAGACAAATATGTGCACCTCCAGCATGTCCTATATATTTTGCAGACAAGGTTTAGACCCCTAGACTGGCTAATTCTGATGCTATTTATTTTGCAGATGTGCAACAGGCCCATCAGAGGATGCTTTGTTGGACAGGCATAAATCACCTCTCAGCAGTCTGTAGGAGACCACATACAGGGATAGAGCTTTGACCAATTCATGTATGACATGTGGCTTATCCCTGTATTATTTTTGTGAGGAACCTCTGTGGATGCTTAATTTGTTGCAAATGCCTGAACATATACATCCTGAATGGGGCATTATACTCAATGATCGGTCTGATGAGGGCCAAGCAGAACAATGACATCCTTGAGCCTAGATGCTGTACTCGTGTTTATAAGTTGATCAACACTGAACGATTTCCTTTCTAACATGGACACATGATGGTCAAAGGCCATGTTACTGTTTAAGTGCTTTCAAATCCCTGACCACTGTCTCTACTCTTAGGAGTGTATAAACAATGTGGTAGTTTCCAGGGATAGCTATCTTCACAAAGGCTACTTTTATGCATTTTTTTGACACTGAGTTTGAGGCTGTGGCTCTGGCTGGCTTGCAGTTTCTGCACACTTAGTTCATTTTCTAAATTTTGTCTTGGAAATCTACACAGCATTGAGACAGTGTTTTGATTATCTTTTTTAGGTTTTGATTACACTTTTGCTGCTCCAGTATATTTCCTTAACAAGCAATTGGCTCTTCTACAAGTTCTTGCTTCATAACAACACTCACTACTTTGAAGGCCAATTTCTGTTCTTCAGCCTTATCTATTCCAGATAATTTAGAATCCAAGTCATTATTTACAACTAAGGTTTCATGCAACAATGAACTGCAAAACATCCATTTTGCTCCTGCCCATCACAGACACTCGGGTGAAAACTGCTCCTATTTTCTGACATCAGACCTTGATGGCCAACACATTGCTTTCTAAAGTTAACTCATTTTTGTATCTCAGCAAAACTTTGCTTTATTTATAAGATAGAATCACACATATTTTGTTTTGATTATTACTGTGTTTGCCTGTCATTTTCATTTCAGGCAACTCACATCCAATTTACCATATTTGTACACAATTTTTATTCTTATGCTCAGCAAAGTTTAAGTGCATTTTCACTTTCTGTGGAGTTGCCTTCAAAAGCAATGGCTCTTTTTTTTTTTTGCCTGGCACAGCAATGGTCCCCGTTTTCCTATCAGAAGGTTTAATCTTTTAGAAGCAAACTTTTTTCTTGCTTTACTCTGCAAAGAACCCCCTTTGTGGTCAGGGAGTTTCACTTTAAGAAGCTTCATCTTTATCAAAGCAATGGATCCCCTTTAACCTATAAAGAGGTTCCTTTCAATAAAACAATACATTACTTGAACTTGAACTGAAAAAAATGGCAGCAGTGTTTTGGCAAACCAATTTTATTACAGCAAATTTTTGGTTGCAAGTGTTTTAGTACAATAATAAAAAAACTTCCTTTTCTAGGCTATCTTATAACTACCATGGAGGCAAGCCTCCACAGGGATGCAGGGCAAATAGTCTTATAGATGTATCAGTTTTTTAGTATTAGTGATTCCCTATTCAGGAAGACTTGTATTTCCTCAGTATCTCACACACTGTGCATTAGATTTTTTATTATTGTTCAGCCAGCACTTTGTATGATTTAGTGTTGCAGAGGAACAGACACCTTTGTTATAAACAACACCTTCTAGAATTCAGTGTTACATGCACTTTGCCTTAGACAGAGCCTAGCAAAAATAAAGTTCCAACATTTGTCAGTATTTCCACATAATTCACACCTCTTTGTTTTACCACCTTAGCAAGATTATTTACAAACACAGTTTCCTGAAGTATTCTACAAAATCAGTGTATTCAGAAGCAATACAATTATTTCCAGAAATTAACAGTGCTGAATTTCATTTGTTTAAAGCACAGACTATACCACAAATATAGGAAACATCTGGTTCAGATATGAAGTGCAGTTCAGTTTTTCAATGTTTGAAGACACCATACTCTGCATTTGGTTCAGTGGCCTGTCAAAATATCACTGTGCACATTGTATACTTATCAAATTTATAATCAACAACTGATAGCTTGGATTTACTTTTTCACAGAAAATATCCCCATGCGTTGGGTTCCTTCTTTTCAGAAATCAACTTGCCACTAGCTTGGTCTCCTTTTTTCCAATACATAGTTTATTTACAGCTTACAAAACTTCCACAGTAAAACTTCATTCAAAGTTACAGAATACCCAATACAATGCAGAACACTATTGGGTTTACTTCTGTGCAGCAGGACCACTGAACTGCTTCAGAAATATCACACCATTAGCTTCAACAGCATTTTACATACTTTGCAGTTAACCATATACTGGATAGTCACCATTTACAGTGCTCAGTTGTCAGAACTGCCTGATATTTTACTTTCAGAAAAAAAAGCTGCAACAGATTTCCTCAGTGCCTTTCATTGTATGCACTGTACAATTGTCTGAATTATTTTCTCAGAAAAGATAGGTCAGTATAATTATTATTCTCAGAACAGTATTGATCTTACATTTTATATTTCCAAAACATTTCTAGCATGCTGTATATCATTTACTACTTCACTTTTTAAACATGCTATTTTCTCATATTGTGTGTTTACTAGAAGAATTTCAACAGCTTTTTCTTGTGTCACAGATTTTACTTTGCAATGCTTTAGAGTTCCTTGATTTCAGATTTACATTTAAAATGAAGGAATTTCTATCTGAAGTTTTGAAATTCAACATAATGTTGATATACTTGTTATTTCCACCAGTAAGTTCTTTACTGAATGCTTTCACTGTTCATATTTTAGTAGGCAACCTTCCAACAATTTGCTATGCATTTCTTCTAGTAAGCAATCTTTCAGCAAGTTACAGTGCACTTCTTTTGGGTAAGCAACCTTTTAGCAATTTCAAATAACTTTGTATAAAACATTTTACAATACTTGTCATTTTGACACAGTTTGCATGCCATACCAGTCTTTTTAATCTTAGTTAACAAGTGACTTACTTCCCTCTCAAAACTGCTTTGTAATGCTTAAAGCTTCTGTGCCTCTTTGTCTTTGGGTGCTGCCAAAAAGGAGCTGCTCAGTTTACTTAGCATTCAGTTATGAATTTTCTTAATAATATAGTTTGAGGTTCACCTTTGTACGACTTTACCCCAATGCACCACTTTACTAATATATGCTAACCCTAATCCTAATGTAACTCTAACCCTAACCCTAACCCTGCACCTTCCCTTAGAAAAACCCTTTCCATAACACTATCACTATGCAACACTGACTCAGACACACACTTATACATACATCAGCAAAATCATACAGCATTAAAGCTAACCCCTTACCTAAACCTTACTCTAACTGTAATCCATAAACACTTGCACAATCATACTCCCACTCTTAACACCAACCCACTTACCTGTGGCTGCAAAATGATCTGTCAAGAAAGTGAAATGCCAGTAAATTTAACTGTCAACACTCTGATACTGCACTTAAAACTGTTGAAATAATGAACTGTTGATGAAATTAAATGCAACCATATATGTCCCACAGCAGGGATGTGATAGTGAGAAAAAGAGTGCATTCACAAGACCGGCAAGATAAAGCAGCACAACTTGAATTGGTGTTGATAACGGGTGACTTGAATGCAATTATAGGGACATAGAGAACAGGATCTGTGGACTGCCTGGGTCCACATGGGCGAGGCAATAGGAATAAAGAAGTAGAAGTCATTCTAGACTTCTGTTTGGCAAATGGCTTGGTAGTAGTCATCACATGGTTCAGAAAGAGAGACAGTCACAAGATCACATACAAGAGTGGCCAACATGCAAATCAGGTAGATTTCCTTCTAGTAAGAAAAGGACAATGGTAAAGAATCAGTGATTGCAATGTCATCCCCAGTGAAACAGTCATCTCACAGCATAAATCATGGGTTGTCACAATCAGCTGCAAGCAACTGTCAGAGAAGGTTCTAAGGTCAACACATATCAGGCTGAAGACCTGGAAGTTGACTGGAGAGAAAGTTCAAAAGTTCAAGGAATTAATCAGGGCTGTAGCTACCCAAGAACAGGAGGAAATAGGTGAAGTTGAAGAAAAATGGCAGTGCCTCAAAATAGCAGGTGTGAGGACTACAGAACAAATATGTGACCAAGACAGGTATGAAAATAAGTTAAATAAGGAAAGCTTGTGTTGGAATGCAGAAGTCCAGTAAGTCATCAAAAAAAAAGGAGTGCTGGAAAAAGTGGGAGATAGAAAAGGTAGAGCAGGCTAGGAAGGAATACTGGTGAGCTAACAAAGAAGCAAAGGGCATTTGGAGGTACTCTACAAGCCTCTGGAAAGTGACTCAGTAGGTATTATAAAGAAACTATATTAGGCTGCAAGACAAAGACAGAAAGGTAAAGAAGATAGTCACACACCCTTCATAAGAGATATCAGCAACAACCTCCTCACCAGTCCATAGGACATCAAAGGCAGTGGAAGGCATACTTCCAGCTGCTTCTTAATGAAGAAAATTACACAGAAGCTTTACTGCCTGAGACACAGACTGCAATGTGAGAAGAGGATCCCACCATAGAAGAAATAAGAATAGCACTAAGGAAAATTAAGTCAGGGAAAGCAGCAGGCTCAGATGAGGTCACAGCAGATATCATAAAGATGCTGGGTAAGGTAAAGGAAAAATGGCTCCTGAGGGTACTCTTAGCAGTGTGAAGAGGCAGGTGAATCCCAGATGATTGGGGAATAACCATACTCATGCCAGTGTACAAGAAGAAAGGGAATTACCACACTGTGTGCAGTACAGACGTATCAAACTCCTGTTACACTGCATGAATATTCTGGAGAGGATGACTGATAAACAGATATGCAGAAAAGTAGAAAGTAAGATGGGAGATAAGCAGTTTGGATTCAGATCAGGAATCAGCACAAATGACCCAATATTTGCAGTGAGACAGATAATTGAGAAGAAACTAGAGATGGGGAAAGAGCCCAGCTAGGCATTCCTAGGCTTGGATAAGACATACAACAAGTCCCCAAAAAGGTTGATTTGGGCAGTACTGCAGTGGTCCAAAGTCCCAGAAACACTGGTAGAATTAGTGCAGGCTATGCAGAAGGATGACTCAAGTGCATTCGTTCTCACAGAAGGGTTTCCAGTGGTAGTGTGTGTGCACCACGGTTCAGCTCTGAGCCCACTGCTATTCATACTGGTAATGGACTACATTAGTATACAGATCTGAGGGCACAAATCAATGCAGTTGCCATATGCAGACAATGTGGAATTACAGGCAGACCCTGAACAAGAACTTCAGCAAAGGACAGGGGACTGGAATGCAAAAGTGAAGGCACATTGGATGAAACTAAGTGCATATAAGAAAGTGGTAATGGTAGTAAACTGGGG
>NC_056725.1:1290136713-1290171713 GCF_019279795.1 Protopterus annectens
ACATCATACAGGACAGATGCATCAGGTATCGCCATCCATCACCTAAAGCACTAAAGCATACACACCGCATAGCAAATGTTACAGACTAGTAGACATTCATGAGTATAAATTGTTGGCGGTATCATTTTAAGGGTAAGAAAGTCAGGTTAGACATACATTTACAGAGGAAAATAGACACATGTGAAGGCAATCAATGTGGTTAAAAACGGAAGAGGGGAACAACCCTCGCTTCCTCCTTTATTATAAAGCACATGGTCATGTGACCTCTCTTGTCCTCTCCACACTAACGACGTCAGTGTAAGACACACATACAATCATTCACTCTCTTTTATTATTGTCAGCCAACATAAATATACTGAACACAATACTGTGCATTTTGATATATACAAAACTAGCATATACAACCACCATGACAAACATTTAAGAAATAGGTTATACAAACTATAGACAATGCAGTGTGTAGGAGTAAATGCTTTGTGCTATTGGTGCTGTTGGTAATTCATACTGTGTCATAATACTGTTTAATACTGTCAATGACATCCGTTATGGGTACACACATTGTGTGAGTATAATCTGACCTTCTATGACATGTTAGCCTGGCTATATGTTACTATGTTACAGTAATAGAGAGTTCTAGTACAGTGGAAGCATCAGTTGAGATTTTTTATTTTATGTATTTGTGGTGGTGTTGATACGAGTCACATACATTGTGAATATGTAGAAAATACTGCTAGTCCTGCATTATTTATGGCAGTAGTATATGGTTGGAGTGCTCTTTGTTCACTTTGGAAGGTATCGACCTTTTACGTGGTCAGTATGAAATCTTGTTGACATTTTACAATATCAGTATAGTTTTCTTTTGGTAAAAAGCCTTTTTGGTGTTATTTGTGGGTTTCAGGCAGGGTTTGTCATTAATACAGTCGATTAAACACAATTGGACCCAAATATCTGTATCTATCTATCTATCTATCTATCTATCTATCTATCTATCTATCTATCTATCTATCTATCTATCTATCTATCTATCTATCTATCTATCTATCTATCTATCTATCTATCTATCTATCTATCTCTATATATCTATATGGGTTTACTTTACATGATCAACATTTCAGAAAGTCGACTTTCATATGGCCAAGACCATATGATCGACTTTCAGAATGCCGACTATGTAAAGTAAACATAAACACAACAAACACTTACCTTAAACTGTTAGCAGGGGGGCAGAGCCCCCCTGCACCCCCCCGTTGGGGGCTCTGCCCCCTACACCCCCTAACTTAAATATACCAACTCCGAGATCGCACTACAGTGCGGAAGTGGGAAATTTTCCCATTCTGCACTGTGCAGAGATAGCGGTTCCCCATGGTCAGCTTTTCAAAAGTCGATCATATGGTCTCGACTATATGAAAGTCGACTTTATGAAAAGTCGACCATGTGAAGGGGACCCATATATATATATATATATATATATATATATATATATATATATATATATATATATATATCACTATACATATATATATATATATATATATATATATATATATATATATATATATATATATATATATATATATATATATATATATATATATATATATATATATATATATATATATATATATATATATATATATATATATATATATATATATAGATAGATATGTATATAATATAGATATGTATATATATATATATATATATATATATATATATATATATATATAGATAGATAGATATGTATATATATATATATATATATATATATATATATATATATATATATATATATATATATATATATAGATACACACACACACACACACACACACACACACACATGCACACAACAAGCAAAATGTTGACAGGTGTATGAGATTGCACAATTTTTGGGATTGAAGAAGATACTCTTTCTCTGATATTGTGCTATCTCAGAATTATATAATTCATTTTGCAGGTTTGTATGTACCATAGTTGTTGTTTGGCTCATACGTAGGTAAGTGCCAACATCTGTACTGTCAGTCTTTTGGATGTGGATGTTTGGGTGTTTTGTTCATCGTAAGTACACCTATATATATATTTGGCCACGGTGGTGAAGCGATTAGCGTTGCCACCTCACAGCAAGAGGTTCTCCAGTTCGATTCTTGGCTGGGGTGCCCTCTGTGCAGAGTCTGCATGTCCTCCCTGTGGTTACGTGGGTTTCCTCCGGGTGCTCTGATTTCCTCCCACATCTCAAAGACACGCAGTAGGTGGATGGACACTCTAAATTGGCCCTAGATGTGAGTGTGTGTGTGTGTGTGTGTGTGTGTGTGTGTGTGTGTGTGTGTATATACCTTCTGTGGAAAGTTGGGCAAAGGGCTGGCAACTCGACACCGTAAAACTCCACTGCCAATCATGAGCGGACAGATGATCCGCTGTGGCGGCCCTTAACCGGGAAAAGCCGAAAGAAGAAGAAGAAAGATATATCTACAGACACACACAAATATATATCTGTTTTCAGCTCATTAGAGTAAATGCACATTTTTTGACCTGTGAATAACAGTGAATGCTTATACAGTATGAGCGAACATTCCTTTTCTATGGAACTTGTTCCAACTGCATACTGTACAAAATCATAATGTAGAAGGGGCAAGAAAGTTTTCCCTTATCCCACTATGTGATCTTGGAGTTGGGATATATAATCGGGGGGGGGGGGGTGAAAAAATAGTTTTAATTTTGTTTGCGATCATTTTAGATTCACTCTAAAATGATTACCGTTTTTACATTCTCTTATAAGAGAATTTGCTTTTTGATGATATAATCACATATCTATCTATCTATACACACACAAACACACACACCCACATATATATATTTTTTATAGATACACACACACACGCATACCCATAACACACCTGTACATATATAGAATACAACAATAATTGCAATAAAGTCTCACAAAATACTAGCTTATCCTCAGCACTCAGAGTTCCACCAATCAAGGATTTGAATGCTACGTCTTTATTTTTGCTTTAGCTTTGACGCTATTCTGCATGGTTACTGGTACTTTCTGGGCTGGCCTGAAAACTGGGCTGACATCGGGGTCTAACTTCATGGAGTACACAACTGGATGCTTTCCTAGTTTGTCTTTGAAGAGTTCAGCATAGGTAGAGAAAATAGACTGGGCGAAATTAGAGTAGTGGTCTTTTAAACTAACAAGGTGGACTTCCTTATTAAATGAAAGCAGTCCCATTTTCAAACTATCTCTGAGCTCTAATAATGACTATATATGCCTTTTGATTACATAAAATAAGTCATAGCTTCTCCCAGCAGAATAACATAAAAGCATCACTGAGCCTTCGGTTTGAATTTCTTTACCACCATAAGCAACAAGCTTCACCAAATCAAGCTTTTCTCCAGCACATACTCTAGCAAATGTTTCTGTTGACATAACATTGCATTTTGAACCTGTGTCAACTTTGAGCTCTATGGGTCTTCCGTTTATCCAAAGAGTACAAAATACTTCATTCTTTGCCCACAAATCTATTGTATCAACTGTTTCATGAAGCACTGACACATCATCAACATAAAAAGTAGGGTCACAGATTGTAATAACAATGTGTGCCTTTTGATTTATAAAACCTTTTGAAATTATTCCACTTATTGCATCTGTGGCATTGTTGACCAAAAGCTAAACAGTTTTCTATTTTAGGTTCATGATTACCACCACAATCATGACAGTTAAGCAATGAAACAGGGTGGGGGCCCATTCTTTGAGTTTGCTGACTCACTCTTATGCTTTACTGAGACTATGCAAACTCTGGAATTTGTTAGAAAGCTCTGGGTTCCCTGTGGCTGCTGCAGGGGTTACAGTTGTTACCATGTGCTTGGGACTGTTTCTTCTAACCCCATGCTGCAAACTATCAACATGAGCTTTGGAAGTTACTGAAAGCATGCATTTCTCATTTGTAAGCATATTTGTGTGCTTTTCTGTAACCTCATATATTTGACAAATTTCAATGGCCTTATTCAAAGTTAAATCACCAACATGAAGCAAAATCTTTCTCACATCATCATCTTTAATACCATGCACAAGTCTGTCTTTTATTGACTCTTCCCTTAAATCACCAAATCTTCATGTTTTAGCCTTATTTCCCAAAACAGTTATATATGCTGCAAAAGTTTCACCAGGCTTTTGATCCCTTGTGTAAAATAAGTGCCTTTCCATTGTAATATTAATTTGCAGGTTACACATTTCTCTGAATTTATGTTTCAAGCACTCAGGGTCCTCCCTTGACTCAGTCGGTACAACTATATGATTGTTTTTCCCCTCTCCTGCAAAGACAGCAGGTGTATATACAAGTGAATGCTCCCTTTCAATTGCATCTGAACTAGCTAAATTAAGCATAATAAATGCCTTTGTATGGTCATCTTTATCAGAAAATGCAGCCGGTATGAAAATATCGTACTCTTGCTCAAACACTCTCCAGTTCTCTGCAATATTAGTGTCAAACACAAGTAGACCTGGTTTTTGAAATCCGTCTGCCATGCCAACAAAGTATGCCCAAACACACTGTAAAAGATGGCCCTTGTAATTATGCATGAACAAGCTCACACAGCAGCCTGTGATAACATTCAAATGCACAATAAACTTCGAAATACTGTACTTTGTGAAATATGCTTTGAAATGGCTGTATTTTGCGAAATAACTGTACTGCAGTATGGCACTAACATGCAAACACTTTATACACTTCAGACAACTCAAATGTCATTGATTAATGTACAAAAGTAGTGCTTAGTGAAAAAAATGCAGCTGTTTCCCTTACTTTATTCATTTTATGTGATTCAGACTTTATTTCAAACATTTTCCATAGTTATTTCGAAAATTCTATTAATATATCGTAATTTTGAATATTTCTGTTACTTAGAAATTTGTTTAGAGTGTTCTGACTGCTTTGTTTCATATTTTGTAAATAAGAAATAGTTTTGGCAAGTTTTAATGCCTAAAATTCGTTTCTGACCCGTTTTGCGAGTTATATGTGCAATAGGGCTGATTCACTCCTCTATGTACCTCCAGTCTTTGCTGAGTGCCTGTCAGTCTTGAAGCTTTAGTAACTGCACCCCATTCTGGCACCATGTCACTCATTCCTCTCTAAGTATAGACGAACAGGCGGGGTAGTTCGTTTACATGCTTTATTACATAGAAACACGTCAGAACGGATAGCAGCATTACAAAATATAAATGAACTGATTAACACACAGACTAAAAAGACATACATGCTAACATCTCAAGAGCTTACTACAAAATGGCAGTCAGGCTTGCACATGCTCAGTATTTATACACTTGTGCAAGCCCCTAGAAAGCTTCTTAAAGCTGTACACACATACTGATCTACAGTAGCAATACAACAGTAGAAGCTGGAAATGTAGTGCACTATATTAGAGCACACAGCTGACCAAATTTCTTTGCATAACATTTTTTGAGTATATTTTTTGTTAGTGCAACAATTGTACAGACAGCAGTGTTTTAGACTTATGCATAGCACAGCAACTACTAATTTGTCATGGTCTAGGATTATGGTATAGATGAAGTATTAATATGCTGCAATTTAACAAATCAAGGGTGCAACAATACACCAGCTGAAGTGAGGAATGGGATACATTAAGACAGATGTGCCTCAGTAAAAAGAACAATCTCATGACAGCACAAATTAAAAAACAAATGGCTGTACCTACTGCACTGTGTTGTACTGTAAAGACAGAGATAATATGAGAGAACTTATAAATTACTTTTAAACAAACTGAATTGCAGAAGTAGTTTGAATGTTTGTTAAAATTTCTTTGAAGTAGGAGCTGTTGATTAAAAGCTACTGTATTTTAGTGACATCTCTGACACCTCAGAAAGGGTGTGGAGGAGGATCTGTAAAAAAGATTACAAACTGGCATCCATGAGAAAACTGCAGTTAGCAATTCCTGAAGATTTACAACTACTGTGAATAGAATGCAGATCAGCAAATTAAGCAAAAGTGGAAAGTAGTCAGGCTGAGGCTCCAGAAGCTGTGTAAGATGCCTTTGAGTCACACTTCTGCTATTCTGTTTACATGAGAGTTACAAATACCTCATTCTTTTATGTGTAGCATGACTTATATGAACAGGACTTGAAATGGTTTCTGTTAACAATAGTAAAATAAGATCGCATTAATATTGCAGGTCCCATGATGGCCATTTTAATTAAACATATATTAAAATATAATAAGAAATACTTAGAATGATTCTGATGCATTATCATAGCTTGTAATACACACACAATAAATTAAAACTTATTTTTTTAGTTCTATTGTGTTTTGCTTTAACTGTTGACATACTGTCAGTACTTTTAGTATTGTAGTGTTCATGTCACTGAGAATGTGATAGTAAAAGACTTCATTGCCTCAGTATTTTAATTTTGTTTTAACTTTGTTAAAGTATAAAAAAGCAGTTAAAAGTACTTTTTACATTGGCATGATGGTAAGTTGTCTTTCAGGCTCCAGGGTCTCTGATATCTCAAGGGCCCTTTAGACCCCTTCTCTTAACAAATATGACTATAAGATGGTGGTGTTCTACATAGTAGAGAATGACTTGGGACACGAAACCCTGAAAGACATGCTGATAAGAATGATAACTGGGTACAAAGATAAGATAATGGGCTTCTGCACTTAGTTAAATAGTTAGCATCATTCCAGGGAAATTCAGTATGTGTCAGTATGGGCCAAAATGCTTAGCAATCCTACTTGCTTTGCAAAGGATGGCCTGCAGCTCTTGTTTCAAGACTAAATCTTTTGATGCTCCAAATAGTGCCTTCTTTAGGGAGACACCGGATAATAGACATTCCAGTGTAACTAACATATCAAATCCAAAACAGAATCAGATTGAGGTGACATTGCTCAGTGCTAAAATTCTCAACAGCCAACTACTTGTCCTTGAGGCACTCCTGCAGTTGGTACATATCATATCTGTGCAATTACTGCAACTTGGTTTAAATGGTCATAAAACACTCCCACCAAACAGAACTGATGGTAACTGTGGTGCCATCCCCATATTTGTTAGGGACCATATAATCTCTAGACAGATTCCCAGAAACCAGAAAATCAAACTCATTGAGTTCCAAATCATACTGAACAGGACTGACTATCAATTTATAGCCTGATAAAAGGCACCCTCTATGTCCCCTGAAAATCATATAAGTTTCCTAACTGTACTTGATGAACTCAATATAAAAAAGACTGCCATTATTTTTTGAGATTTTAACTACCTCTCATTAAAGCACCTATACCTCCAGTGTAGGATAAGCCCTAAAGATCTCAGATTGAATAAACAAAAACACCCCTGTCCAGTTTGCCAACAAATCCACAAGAGGACATAATGTTCTTCACCTGGTCCTTCTGAATATAGCTCATTAATGTACTACGCCCATTGTTTCCCCTTCCCTGGTGAAGTAAGAGTGTAAACTAGTTAACTCCACCTTCCAAATCTCTAAATCCACTGAAACCAAAATCTCAAAATTCAAAGATGTTAAGCATACTAATCTCAGCAAATTCAGTGATGAAATTTCACAGTTCATTTATACTAGCATCAGTACAGATATTGTCACAGCAGGTAGCTTCACAAAGGAATGTTATACAGTCTCAATCAGATCTGAATATAATGAGAAATTTGAAATCAAACCACTCTGGTGATCCACTAACATAAATAAACTCTACAAAAAATGTTAAAGTATACGGTAAATCAAAAGGCCCTCATATCAAGAATAACATCAGAAAATTAACAGACACCTGAAAAACACTATTAGACATACTAAAGCAGCCTATGTACTTAGGTTAGTATCTGAACAAATCCATCTATAGCTACATTAGGAAACTAAGAAATGATACCCAACAGTACTTTGAACCTGTTCATAATGGCAGCACCTTCTCTGATCCAGTAGACATTGCCTATATACTAGCAAACAAATTCAGTGTGAATTTTACCTAGAATATGACTATCCGAAGCCCGCTTATACCTAAATCTCTCAGATTCCCCAGCATCATTAAAATATGTACTTTTGGTACTCTCCAACACTAAAAATATTTCCTCCATGTAATATAACATACCTGGCTGTTTAATAAACATTACTAAAGAAACCCTTGCAGATTCACACCTTAAATTATACCACTGACTCCAGGAATTATAGGCCCATTAGCCTATGTCTTCTTTGCAAAGGCATATAACATATTATAACTGACCTGGTAAATTATGATATTAAAAATCTCATCAAGCTAGACCCACAGCAATTTGGCTTTGTCAGAAGTAGATCGTCTAATTTACGTGATTAACTTCTTGAAAAGGATGAAACAGGCTGTTGACAATGGTCATGCTGTCCACACAGTGGACCTTGACCTTATTAAGGTGTTTGACACCATCCCTCATTCTAGCATAGTTAATAATCTGACTGCATTACAACTAGATCCTTATGTAGTAAGAGGGATAGCAAATTGGATAAAAGATAGAACCTACACAATGCAGGTAGGTGGTGCCTTGTGGGATGTTATAAAAGTGAACATATATGTCCTGCAGGGCTCTGTGCTATGATGTCTTTTGGTAAGCATTTACTTTACTAACCTCCAGACCATAACTCTTTCTTTTTTCACAGATAGTTATTACAAAAACATGGACCATAAACCAAGACCTCTAGCTAACTAAGTTTATATATGACTGTAAACTAGGGGTGATTGTCAAGCCCTCCTCTAATGCACAAACCCTTCAGCAAGAATTTACGCTCATAAATACTTAGTATACTACAAATGGGCTCACATTAAATGCTACAAAGTGCAATATTGTCACATTTGTTAAACGACCCTTCCATTAATATTCAGCATAGACTACACCCCAATCCAAAATGAGAATGTTGTTAAATACCGAGAATTTGGATGGACAGTTCCATCTTCTTTGATCATTATGTGATGACAATAGTGAGAAAATCCTTTTATTTACTGCAGCAAATGCCAAAGAAATATTATCTAGATATGAAGAGGTCATTGTCCCCTAATAGTCAGCTTTGATTAGGCCAGTTACAGAATACAATGCTCCCTTTGGGTGTCACTCACTAGACATATCAAGCTAGAAAAATGCCAGGGGGGGTCCTAACTAAGAAGATCACTGGTTAAAAATTCCTAAGCCACCAGAAAAGGATGAAAGCACTGTCCATTTATTAAAAGTCTTATACACTCCTTAGGGGGAATCCATGCCTTTCCTCCCGTATATTACTGACCCAAAATGGGGTCCTAGATCTGTTGTGTCTCCACAAATAAAATAGCCCAACAAATACCAGAATCAGGGATATAAACGTTCATCAGCAAATAAATAAAACATGGTGGAGAGATAGGTTCATTCCACAGCCCCTTCCCCATGTCTGGAATAGACTAACACTGCAAATCAAGCAGTGGGATACACTCTATTCCTTCAACTGGTGATTGGATGAGTTAATGGATAGTCATATGCTCACCCTTGACTTGACTGGCCTAACCCTCACTGAAAAGCGAAGTACACTCTGAGGTTAGGTGCTGGTGAGGTGTAAATGGTCTTAAGACTCGATTGCCTTGTATTTCCTATGGTTCTTATAATTCCTATAATTCCTATGATTAAGACTATGAGTTGTCAACAAGCTAGTTTCTGTAGTCCAGGGTTTGATTCCCTGTACCTCTTTTAGCCTACTGTGTGACTCTGAGCAAGTCACTTAACTGTTCTGTGGCAAATTGGAAACTGGGTCATGCTCAGTGCTATCCTTGATTGCATATCTAACAACTACCTTTGAAACTACAAGTTAAAAAAAATCTTGTAGTCTGAAAAATGTAAGATTTTTTTTTTATAATCTGTAGTTTCACAGACTTGCTGCTAGGCTCTTAATGGTGTCAAGCTGATGCAATTCCTTTTGAAGTAGTAATTGTATTTTACCACATCTAAAATAACTCATGTAACCAGTTACAGAAATGGATTTTCTAAGGCATTCTAATACACTATATCATACATGCTTTGAAAAATGGCTATTTGTAAAGAGGAAACAAATCTTATGAGTGGTAGGAAAGAAGACATGACTGAGCAGTGCCAGGAGAGATGCGAGGGAAAAGGTAGTTTGTTCTAAAAGATGTTATGTATCAGAATACATACTGCTGTCATTAGATAAACTCATCTACATATGGAGTCCACATGACTGGTTCAAAGGTTAATGTTCTACTGTATAACAATAACATTGTTAGTGTACCATTCTGCTGTTACCTCTATAGTATGTTTTAAAGAGGTGGAGATGGGAATTATACCCACTGGCCAAGTTTTCATTTAAACATTATGACTTACATGGAATCACTAAAAGTAAGCTTAAATACCATCAGTTTTTATTTAATGAATGATCTCAGATGAGTAGTTATATTTTGTAATTCTGAACACATTCCATATGAACGTTACCTGAGAAGACTGCTTCAGCTTTTAACATTGAAGACCAAAGCTACCTTTGATTTGGGGCAAAGCTTTCTTTCCTTCTCACTCCTTTATAGCAAAATATCCAAATCATAACATCCCATTTTGAATAATATGGCTGGCAATGCAGGCTGAAAGCAACTGGCTGAGTGCCATCTGGCACAACACAGTTTGATATTTGTAAAAATGTATTAAACTTGTATTTTAAAATAGCACATACGGATTCAAAGATGGCTGCCGTTCTATAAGCACTGCAGTACTTCAGCTCTTCAAATACCTGAGAAAAAAATCAACCCTGTGGAGTTATACTTAGAGTAAACATACTAATTGACAGCAATTACTAATCTACCAGAAGTCACTTTTGGTTCTGAGAAAGAAAAATCGGAAAAAAATACTTGGTAATAGCAGGATTGGATCTGATTGTCAGGTTGACTCTGAACAGAGCACCGAACAAAGGACTGACTTATCTCACTTCTGTAACTTTTCCTTGGGAAATAAATCTACTTGCAGAATTTTGAAATGTCAAAAGAGGACAAAAATATGGAAACTACAACTACCAAAACTAAGTTGTCAGCTTTGCAATCGCCGGAGAAAGAATCTTTATTTAAGAGACAGAAAACTATCAAACAGCAAGAGACTGCAAAAACAGGGGCAACAACAAAACCTGATCAGCAGGTCACAATGGAAGAAATCAAATCAGCATTGCTACCTATACAGGATGCCTTAAAAGAGCTAACAGCTCAAACGCTTACATTTAGTGACACATGCAACCGGATTCTCGAAAGAATGGAGAAAGCAGAAACTAGAATAGCTGCAAATGAAGACAACATAATAATGCTTACTAAAAGAACAGAGACACATGGGGCAGACATTCAAACGATGCAAAACAAAATTCTGGACTTGGAAGCAAGATCCAGACGTAACAATATAATAATCAGAGGGATCCCAGAATCTATTCAATATAATGATCTGATCACTTCCATTACACAAATATTCGAAATACTGCTCAAGGGCTCTGAGGATGTTAAAAAGATGGTCATAGAAAGGGCGCATAGAGCATACAGAAAATCTCAAGCTTCAAATATACCCAGACCTGTTTATGTTAAAATATTGAACTACCAAGATGTGAGCAAAATACTGTTAACTATAAAAAAAACTGGTGGATCTATAATGTGGCAAAATAATAAAATCTCCATAGCACAGGATTTACCAACACAAATAAGGCAATCTAGACAAATGCTGGCTCCATATTGTAAGTTTCTGATTGACAAAAATATCAGATTTCAAATGAAATATCCCAATAACTTAATTTTTACTGTGGATGGCATTAAATACTCTGTAAGCACAAAAAAAGAAGCAAGACCTACTTTTTTGAAGCTTTTTAAGGCTCTGCCATCTTCAGAAATGTGAACAGTTCATCTAGGCTTTCTGCAACATCAGGGAGAATGGGATTCTTCATTTACGACGATCTGAGGCTTTAAAATCCTTTGTCTGTTCTGTTTCTTGTAGCAGGCCTGGAGATTCATCTTCTTATCTTCTGATCTCGTAGTTCCAGTTTCAACACGAAGTTCCCACGAAGTTTTATGGCTGTAGCGAGCGCTAGTAACCCACGAGGCAACAGGAAATGCATTGGAGGAAGTAGAGGGACCGTTTTTAGTGTGGCGCAGCTAGGAGGTCCGTTCGCGAATTGGGTCCCCCGTCGCGAGCGCGAAGGAAAGGATTTAGACTGCCTTAACACTTTTAATAGCTGGGAAGAAAGAAGAACTGCTGGAGAGGCAAAACGAAACCTTTTGGACTTATTTAGAAGGAAAAGGACTGTAAGATATTGGGTGAAGTCAGAGTGATGCAGGTAAATGCTGTGGGAATGCATTGAGTATTAGAGAAGGTGATTGTAATGTGTAGTGGCAGAATAAGGTACTGTGGTTTTTTATATATTTTTTTTTCTCACTTTCTGTCTCCCTTTTCTTTTATCTCTTTCCTTTTTTTCTTTTAGATAGGTGTATCATTTCCAAATGAAAAATGGTACAAAAATGGTTAGATTAACAGATTAAAACAATGTGCAGATAACAATAAAAGAACATAAAAGAAGATGTTTCTAAATGTGTAATTTAAGGCATTTTCCTTCTTTCTTCTCCTTTCTGCTGTGCTCCCTTTATGCTTTTTTAACCCTTTTGTTCCTCTCTCTTTTACATATGGTTACCAGAAGTGAAAGTGCCATTATAGTTTTATTTTTAACTGCATTGATTTTCAATATTAACATAAGTTTGTATGGGAGGAACAAAGCAGATTAAAGTAGTTACATCATTTAATCCAGTAGATGCAGGGTGTTGGGAAATGTTAAATAACTATGTGCTTTCTATGTCAACTAATATTTAATTCTGTATAGAACAACAAATCAAAACGTTATATGCTATTGCTGAATATAAAGCTGGAGTGAACTGAAGTACATTAGAATTTCACGGTACAATTAGTTTATTTGTATATCCAAAAATATGTTCAGAGCTGTATTTACTTATAGTAGTGTTTAGTAGGGAATGTCAGAATTAGGCTTTGTAGACGTAGAAGTAGTTGTTGTAGGTTTTTTGCATGGGGTTTTATTGTTAAATAATAGAATTAGTAGGTTAGTTACTCAGATGGTTTCCAGTAATGTGAAAAACCTATGTTCATCCTGGTCCAGAGGAATAGTGGATAGGCACTGGGTAGGGATGGGATGGCAGTTTTGCTTCCAAACAATTGACGATATGCTAACTTATGTTACTCTAAGGTTGCTTAAAAAGATTAGACATCGATGTACATTTCTAAGGAGCTTTAAATGTGGATAATAGAATCTTGGAATGTCAAAGGACTCCAGAACATGAAAAAAAGAAAGCTGTTTTTTAATTTGTTTCTCAAATCATCAGCAGGTTGTATTTTATTACAAGAAACACATATGACTAATGACCAGTGGGAGTCACTGAAAGATAAGAAATGGGTTAGGAAGATTGTGACGGCGGAAGGAACAACGAATAGTGCAGGGGTGGCAATTATAATTAAGAATCACTTTCAGGGAGATATTTTGGATGTGAAAATGGATCAGGAGGGTAGATGGTGTTTGGTGCTTCTCACATCCAAATGTTATGATAAACCTATAGTACTAATTTGTGTATATGCCCCTAATGTTAATCAGCATCATTTTATAACTTCAATTTATTCCATTTTACAGTCATATAATAATTGCTATATAGTGATGGGAGGGGACTGGAACTCTTATCAAGATCTGAAATTAGACAAGTTGGGTGCTTCTAAAGCATTCAATAAACAGGCAATGGTAGCATTGAAGGAATTGAAAATTGATTTCAAACTGTATGACCCTTTTAAACACATACACTCACAAGGAAAAGCAGAGAATTTTACTTTTTACTCAACCTGCCATAAAATGTGGTCGAGAATTGACTTTTTCTTAATTTCAGAGGTACTGATCTCAGCCGACCCTAGTGTTTCTAATCAAGTCAGACAACTCTCAGACCATTCAAAGATAACTTTAACCTTAAATAGCAATAATATGAATACTAAGAGGCTTCGAGGGTATAATTGGTCCTTGAACCCATATTTACTAACCAAGGAGGATATCTTAATGGAAGTCAAGGAGATTCTTAAACAGTTATTATACAATATTTCCCAAAATAGACACCCAATAGATATAGAATGGGCTACAACTAAAACGCAGCTAAGAGGACTATTTATCCAAAAAGCTACATATTATAAAAAATTGCAAAATAAGACTCAATTGGATTTAGAAACCAAAATTCAATTATTGGACCAAGATTTGATGAGGAACTATAATGAACAGACAGAAACGGAGCTATTAAGATGTCAGAAAGAACTGTTTTTACTTCATAATAGAAAATTGTCACTTTATGAACAAAGAAATTTAGTAAAATATGCAAATCATATTCAAACCCCCTTGAATGCATTAGCTCGTATCATTAACCAGACGAAATCAACACGATTAATTACTGAAATACACTATAACAATACTACATATACTGACAAGGCAGATATCATGAAGACCTTTGAAAAAATTTTTAATCAGATTTACGGCGAGCAGCAGACACTCTTGCAAGATAAAGACAGGAAAGATTTTCTACAGAAAATCACTTTCCCTAATATTGATAAGGACTTCCATAGAGATTTAATCAAACCGATTGCAGTTGAGGAGGTGCTAGAGACAATCAAGAAACTAAAGCCTCACAAAGCCCCAGGGCCAGATGGCTTGACCTCGGAATTCTACAAATCTTTTAGTGAGATTCTGAGTAATGTATTGTCACAGACTTTCAATTATATCATTCTAAATAGAATTAATGATCCTCATTTTAATGCCTCAAGGACAGTTCTGATACTGAAGGAGAAAGGTGATTCCAAAAATTCTGATAATTACAGGCCCATATCACTTTTGAATATTGACATGAAAATCATGACATCCATTCCGGCGAGTAGACTGAAAAAGGTAATAAATCTAATAATATCAGAGGAACAGGCGGGGTTTATGGATGGGAGACAGACCACGGACAATACCTTAACGCTTCATACCTTAATCTCTTATGCGAAATATAAAAACCTGAATTTGTACGCCCTAATAATTGATGCCCAGAAAGCATTTGATAGGGTTAATTTGGTTTATTTATTTGATATATTACCATATTTTAATATACCGCAGGAGTTTATCTCAACGTTAAGGATACTATACAATAATGCATACACAAATTTATTTATAAATCACGAATGCTCGAATAGGATACAAATCAAAAATGGTACCCGACAGGGCTGCCCATTATCTCCCATCTTATTTAATCTTTACTTGGAGCCCTTATTTTTACACCTTAAGCAAAATGTCTTTTATAATTCTCCAGTACTGTATGGGATAAAGGTTAGGATGGCTGCCTTTGCAGATGATTTAAACATATATTGTACCACACCTGTTTCCGATACTGAAAAAATATTAGCTGCAATAGAAAGCTTTGAGAGAATTTCCAACTACAAGCTAAATTTTAAAAAATCTAAAATATTCCCATTAAAGACACCCACACCCTTTTCAATGCTACCATTGATAGGACAAGTAATGACGGAAGAAAGGATAAAATATCTGGGGATTGCATTCTCAACTGAAAATAGAGATTTTTTTATTAACAACGTAAAGTCAACTGCAGATCAAATAACATTGGATCTAGAAAGATGGAGTAAACTGAAGTTACCAATGATGGCAAGAGCAGCAATTATAAGAATGAATATTCTTCCCAGAATGTTATATATTTTTAGAGCTGCACAACTCAGAATTACGAAAACATTCTTTAAACAGCTTCATATAGGATTGGGGAGATTTCTTTGGGAACCCAGGAAGACGAGAATATCATATGAAAAATTGATGGCTCCAAAAAATAAGGGGGGGCTGGAGTTACTGGATTTTGAAATTTACTATTTAGTGATTCAGGCCAACAGGATTTTAAAGACGTCTTACTTCGACAGTGATAGTAGAAAATGGACACCCAAATGGGTGCTCCTAACGTATAAGCATATAAGTGAAGTGGGAGTCAATGTTAAAGCATTACCCTTTCTGAATAATCAAACAATGAGTAAATATAAGTTAATGGAGCACATCAAGAGCTATGTAACGGCAATTCAAACTCTTTTTGCTTCCTTAAACTTACTACAATATATGATGGTTTTCCAACCGTTTCATGGGAACCCAAACTTAACAATTGGTAGTCAATTGATAGATCTAAAGAAATTCCCCTTAATTAAGGAGTTAACTGTACTCAATTTATATCCTTTTCTAGGAGTAGCAGTACATGATATTTTAAAAGAAATGGAACTTCCTATTTCCTATTTCATTATTGTAAGACAGCTAAAAGACTTGGTAATAAACTATTTTAATAACTTTGAAATGAAAGGAGAGGACTTAATCACTTCTCGTAATCTGTGGGAAGCGCTGTTGCAGGATAGAAAATATATAACCGCAGCATATAAATTGATAAAAGAGAGGAAGTACAACAATTATATTCTTTTATCGAGTTACTGGAGGGAGAAATTGATATTGTCAGATGACAATAAGATATTGGAGGCATTTAGTTTAACATTAAAGTCCGTATCCCTTCAAAAATTGGTATTTATGCAGCTGATGATATTTAACAACGCATACTATACTCGTCTCACTCTTCACAAATTTGATGCGAAGAATTCACCCAAATGCCCACAATGCTTAGATCAGACAGCGGATTTGCTTCACATGTTCTGGAGTTGTAAGTGCATTTATAAATTGTGGAATTCACTAAAATTGCAGTTACAAAAAATGGGCTACCAAATCTCAACACTCTCTTGGGAGTTTATGATTCTTCATATTCCCCCGGAGAATTTAGATAAATCAAAAAGGATTGTAATTATGAATATTTGCTTATTAATGAAATTATATATAGCCAAGAATTGGTTGAACCCAGCCCAGACATCGTGGGAAAATTTCAGATTGTTGGCAATAAAACACATCTTAGCGCACAAACTACATCTTAGCGCATAAACTGTTAATTAGTGACCATAAGAAACATATCAAAAATATAAAAATATGGGAGCAAATTTTTAATATTGTGTTGACTTAGAGGTTCCTATCCACTTTTTCTCGGGACCCAGAGTACAGTGTAAAATCAATCTTAGACTAGATAGAGGAGGTAGAGAAAATACAGATTGTTGGCTTTGATTTGTTAATGTTGTTTTTTTTTTCCTTTTGATTGTTAGTGCTGTACCTATGATCAATACATGAGGTTAACATATAATGTGAAGTTAACCAATGGAAGCATTTTGTATATATTGTACATAGTGTGTGAATTTGTAATATGGTTGTGAAAAACAATAAAAAATGATTATTGAAAAAAAAAAATAGCACATACAGAGAAATTGTTCTTTCTTAGTTATTGGGCAGTAACTTTATATATTGGTCAAACATTTCCTTTATGAATATTGCATACCTTGGGAATGCAGTACCCCATAATATCTACATCTCGTATCATCTGTCGAGGTAGCCCAGTTGGAACAATATCAGCATATCGCTGAACTTCGTGGATAACTGCATCTGTAAAGGGCAAGTTCACTCTGTCTTCAGTCTTAATATTTTTCTCTTTTCCAATCACCTTTTCGATTTCGTCATGGATTTTATCTGAAAAGAATGAGCACCACACATTACATCTTCCAGTACAAATATCTCCAATTACACAATAAAAGCAGGTGTTCATATATTTCTTACATAACATTTATATATGTGAGGAACATTCATAAACAAACCACTTTTAGGCAAAACACTTAGCCTTGGAAGAAAATATAGGAGCACCACGGCACAAAAGAGTGGCACCTGGCCGTGGTGTAGTAATGGAGGCAAAGACCACACTACAAAAGCATGCATAAGGTATAAAGGAAGTGAAATAATTTGTGCTGCTTTTTGAACATTTAGAATCTAGGACATTATCAAGTTCCACTACATGATGGACACAGGGGGATGTTATGAAAAGGTGTGCCCCTTGAAAAAGACTAGTTTTTCCCCACTAACTTACATCAAAATGCCAAATGGGAAGCATACTAACCCCTATACATTTGTATATATATATATATATATATATATATATATATATATATATATATATATATATATATATATATGAATGTGATATGGTGTATGTGTGCATGTACTATTGGAAATCATAGGAAACATAGCTATTAGACCAGAGGCCATGTTTGCATTGTCAATAGGCATCTTCAGGCTCTACCAACCTCCTTTTCAGTGAGGGAAAGGCCTGTAAGTCTCAGAGTGTATTTTAGAGCACCTATTTTAGAGCACCTATCCATTTGTCTAAGCTATGTTTGAAGACAAAGAAGCAATCACACTACTTGACATTCAAGGCTTGTCTACTACAGAACAAGGGGAGGTGTTTGGTGATGAACCTGTCTCTCCATCTAGATTCATTTATTCCCTGATGTAGATTCAGATCTCTTGTTCTAGTGCAGGCTATGCAATCTGACACATTGAGCAAAAGGGGGTCCCTGAGGGCATGGAAAGCAAGGCATAGGTCTTCCCTCAAAAGTTTATGTGACACCAAGTTCAAGAAGAGGGTCTTCAGTTTCTCCTGATAGCTAATATTTCTGAGGTCTGAGATTATTTTGGTTAGGAATCTCTGCAGTCTTTTCAGTTTTTTGATATCCCTAGTGAGATGTATATCAAAGGGTGCATTCAATTTTATAATGCATCTAACCATGGTAGAACACATAAGAATAATAACTTGCTTGGTTTTGAAAAATGTGCCCTTGGCAATTAATTATGATACACAAAAGGACCTCCTGACTATGATTACTACATGCTAATCAAAGGAGAAGGAGTCATCTACTCAAATGTCCACGTCTCTAATGACAGAGTCATTAGAAAGTGGGATGCCACTGAAGCAATAGGTAGTATTTTGTTATTTTCCGAAGGAGATGATACTGCATTTCCTAGCATTTAATTTGACACCTTTCTCGGTTCACCAGTTGTTAATGTGTGATAATTTCACTTGAAGGTAATACATATTGTTTGTTGATAGGACAACTACACCCAGCCTACAACCATCTGCAAAACTAGACAGCCAGAAATCTTTGTTGTCCATAATGATATCAAAGAAATAAAGTCCAAAAGGAGGGTGTTCAATACTGACCCCTGGTGAATGCCACTAGTCACCTTTCCCTTATTTGAGGAGGCATCATCAACCATTAGAATATCCATTCTGTCCATGAGCTGTTTGACTGCATAATGATCTATGCTTAAGGATATTAGTTTGTTTATCATCCTGTCATGAGGTGGGTATGATAGTTTCAGGGGAGAAGTTTGTAGCAAACATTTTAACCGATATGTTGGCGATGTCTTTAGGATTTCAATAAGAGGTGCCATTATTGATAAGTTATGAGTAGTTATGTGAATTATTCCTTAGTTTTCTGACATAGTTGAAGAAGGACTTATTATTATCTGTTACCTCAGAAACAAGCCTTCATCCAAGGGTGACTTTGCTGGTCTTAACAGCTGCCTTCATTTCTTTGTGAGGTGTTTTAAATTCTGTCTTCCAAAGTAATCTGAGCAGTTTCTTCCTTCTGTTGCAAAGTCTATTTACAGCTACTAACCACCAGAAGCTTTGTTGTTAAACTTGCCAATGTATTTGGTCATGTTGGGGACAGTCCTATTAATGCATTTTTCTAAATGAGAATAAAGGTCCTTAGTAAATGTGGCTAGATATCCCAGTTCTATACTGGGGTATACAGGAGAATTTTGTTACACAACTGCAAAAAGTTAGCTTTTTTGAAGTCTCTAAAACAGGTGATGTTAGTAACCATGGAAGAGAATGTTCTAAAGGTAAAGGTAACCAGTTAGAGATCAAACTTAACAGCTGAGCAATTAACCTTGGGCAGTGAGCAGGTTTGAGTTATATTTGGAATAACTAGTTCCAGAATATATCTGCCCCTGTTGGGGTTACTGACAGTTTGATCCAGGGAATTCTCATTTACCCAGTCTAAGAAACATTGTACATAACTGATACTAGAAGAATAAATATTTCAGTCTATGGATGGGTAGTTGAAGTCATGGAGGATTAGAGATCAATCTATAATTGAGATGTTTTCGAGGAATGGTAGAAAGTTATAATGGTCATGTAGGCACATGGAAGGGGACATGGAACAAGCTATAACTGGAGGATCCAATTTACCTAGTGTAAGCTGGGGTTCAGTGAGCTTATTGGTAGAGTCAATAGGTATCTCCTCAGAAGGGATGGAATACTTGATGAAAACTGAGACCTTGTGCCATGTCCAGGGAGCCTGAAGGCATTAAATGACTAAGTTTGTAGATGGCGGGAAGCTTGGAGCAGTCCTTGAATTCCCAAATGAGTTGGCCATCTTGCAGGAAGGTTTGTCCCAAATAAATAACTGGTGCTAAACTCATGGACTGAAGCTGAATGTCAAAAAATGCATTATTGTATCCTTTGGGAAGCCATCTTCCTAGGGAACTACCACATTGACAATACTCCCCTAAGAGATGACCCAGTTGTTTAGGATTTGGGAACTGATGTGGAAGGTGACCTAACCTTTGACCAACATGCGTCTATTGTTGTAAGAAAGTGAACAGCTCATAAACACAGGATTTGTGTTTAGATCTAGGGATGTCATTGTCTCCCTTTCCTCGGCCCTCATTAGGCTAATCATTGAATATAATGCCCTCTTTGGCAAGTATCTGTCCAGACACATGCAACAACTGGAAACCCCAGGGAAAAAACATACTAAAAGGATACAAGGCCTAAAAAGCATGTCAAAGCCCTGACACTATACTTGGTATCCTATATACTCCGAAGAGGTGACCTGTGGCTGACATACAAGGCATCCTCTGACCCATTACTGGTGGATTTTACTGCACATCAGTGAGTCAAATAGCATCAGAAATACTTAATCTATGGATCTAAACCTCTTCTGCAACATCAACAGAATGGTTTGGAGGGACAGGTATACCTCACACAGGATACACAAGTACACAAGTCAAAAAATGGTATAAGCCAGACAGTACATGATTCACACACACACACACACACACACACACACACACACACACACACACACACACACACACACACACACACACACACACATACTTACCAGAATCAGGATTAGAACTCCTGTCTATTTAGTTATGTCTACTATAGTGTTATGCAGTTACCGCATGCGCTACAGACCATACTGAACTTTCACATGGCCAAAGCTGCTGATAACTGTACAACTGAGGTAAAGTATTGCAGGTGGCAGAAAGTCTGCCTTCTGTTCCACCCATACATCATGCTAGTTCTTTCTTTCTTGCACTTCAAATAGCGTTATGGCTTGGCACTTCACCAAGTTATTGTATCAAGAAGTGTGACACATCTGGGAGCTGTCAGCAGTACTCATTCATCATAGAAGTAGCCTCAGTACTTACTAGTTATGTCCACCCCTCCTGGCATGATTGAAGGGCAGTTTACTGTGCTTTCACCCATTAACATGGTGCACTTGTCTGTTCTGAGGCACTGTTGCAACTGCCTCATGTACACAGACACATATACACACACACACACACACACACACACACACACACACACACACACACACACACACACACACACACACACACACACACACACACACACACACACCCTGCACCTGTCGCCCTTAGGATTCCGGATACTGGCGAAGGCTCTTGCCACCCCTATAGTGCCTTTTTTAGGCAAGGTTCAAATGACAAATTCACCACCGTAACAGGTACAAGCAAGCAAAATCTGATGATAATGCTTCTCAATGCTAGAAGTCTAAACCTCAAAATGCACTCACTTGAGGCACTCCTTAAAATGGAGAACACTGACATCTGTGCAGTGACAGAGACCTGGTTCAAAGCTCCAGAGAGCACCCTTGCATTACCAGGCTACAATTCATACCACACCTTTGGGCCACCTAACCTAGAATGAAGCACTAAAGGCGGAGGCATGTCCATATTCATTAAGGATATCCACACCTCCAGGCTAGTTGCACAGCATAATGCATCCGAGATTATCCAAGTGCAACTAACTCTGGGCAAGACCACAATCCAAATTGTAGCTTGCTACAGACCCCCCACCATGCCCCAGGATTCCCACTCCTCATTTCTTGATACACTGGAAAGTATTAGGGTACAGCCCAACACCCTAATAATGGGCGATTTCAACTATCCCACCATTAACTGGGAAAACTACTCATGTACCAACTCTTTTGCTCAACGTTTTCTAGAATTCATAAATTCCAATGCATTGGATCAACTTATTCACATCCCCACCAGGGGCAGCAATATCCTAGACCTGGTCATTACCAACATGGGAAACCAGTGTTCCACACCAGAGGTAAATTCCTCATTGGTCAGATCCGACCACAAGCTAATCAGCCTAGACATCCACATCCCAGCCCCACCCCCAATTAGGGAAACCATTGTAAAAAACTTCTCCAAAGCCAACTTCACACTTCTTAAGACAGAAGTGGTAAACTTCATGACACCCACGCAGACGGACAATAGAGGTATGACTGCTGAATCCTACACAAATGCACTTTATAAGCACTTACACGAGTGCATGGATCATGCTATCCCTAATAGAACCAAGATGTTATCTTTCAAAAAAAGGAAGCCAATCTGGTGGTCCTCTGCCATAAACAAACTCTACAACAGAAGAAAGAAAGTGTTGCAAAAAAGAGTAAAATCCCATGACTGGAGGAACTCCCTGGTCAACCTCAGTAAAAAGCTGAGATCCCTCATAAAATCCTCCAAAGCTAGTTACGAAAACAAAATTGCCACTGACTCAAAAGACAACCACAAAGCATTCTATAGCTATGTCAAGATTCTCAATGGGAACACTCAGATCTGCTCTGAGTTACAGCACAATGGCACTAAATATAAAGAACCAACTGATATTGCCAACATCCTAGCAGATAGGTACAGTGTTAACTTTACCCCCCTCTCACCCCCTAGAAGGCCCATCTCTATACCGGAAGAATGCAAAGTTCCTATAATCACGGCTGCACAGGTAAAAAACACACTCTCCAAAGCCAAGAACACAGCATCCATGGGACCTGACAATATCCCAGGCTGCATTCTACAGGAACTACAGAATGAACTGGCACCCTACCTATGTACCATGTTCAATCAGGACCCAGGGAACTACCGCCCCATTAGCCTGATGAGCTTGGTCTGCAAGGCCATGGAACATATCATCGTGGAACTCATAAACAAAGACATTGGTAATCTCCAAACTCTGGATCCTACCCAGTTTGGATTTGTAAAAGGCAGATCATGTCTCCTAAATCTGATTGACTTCTTTGAAGCAGTCACCAAAGCCATAGATGAGGGTAAAATGGTTCACACAGCTTATCTAGATCTCGCCATGGCTTTCGACACCGTCCCCCACTCTGGAATTATAGATAAGCTCAATAAACTAGGTATAAATCCCTGTCACAAGATGGGTTGCCAACTGGCTCACGGACAGAACCCCCACTGTGAAAGTAGCGGATTCCAAATCCGACTTCAGACCAGTGACAAGTGGAGTACCACAGGGTTCAGTCCTGGGTCCTCTCCTGTTTGGTATCTACATCTCTGAAGTGCAGGTTAACACAGAAGGTCTTTGGCTAACAAAGTTTGCAGATGACTGCAAACTAGGAGCCATAATCGAAACTCCTAACGATGTGGACAAACTACAAAAGGGCCTCACTGAGACAGATACCTGGTGTCAAAGCCATGGCCTGAAGCTCAATCCCAAAAAGTGTATTGTCATCCCCTTTGGTAAAAACTCTGTACCCATGAACTACCACATAGCTGGTAGTCTACTTAATGCCGAAAATGTGATAAGAGACCTTGGAACACAGGTGGACAGTTGTCTCTCCTTTAATAATCACATTGCCACAGTGGTCAGGAAATCCTTCTATGTGGCTCATCTCATCACAAAAGGATTCTCATCCAGAAAAAAAAAGGTCACTGTTCCCCTCTACTCATCACTCATTAGACCCATTATAGAGTACAATACCCCTTTTGGTATGTACCTCACAAGACATCTACAACAACTGGAAAGACCACAGAAATACCTCACAAAGAGGATTACTGGCCTCAAACAGATGCCCTACGCAGACCGTCTCAAAAAATTACAGCTTTACTCCATCGCATATCGCCTACTCAGGGGCGATCTCTGCCTAACATGCAAATCTATGTCAAACCCAGAGCTGCTGGACATGCTCCACTTAAAGAAATCCCAATCCCTCCAAGCTACATGCTCTAGGGACCTAAACCTTGTCACCACAATAAACAGAACATGCTTGAGGGATAGATTCCTGTCCCAGAGACTTCCCATACTCTGAAACAGACTACCTATCTATGTCAAACAGAGCTCCTCATTAGCACTCTTCAAGAAAAATCTTGATGATTGGATGGGAAATGGGAAATTCACCCCAGGGATCACTTCTGTGGCTCTGCTCGACAGGGGCACAGGAAAATAATTTTCTTGGGTGGCGAAAGCCAGGGTACATTTTTTGGCTAGGCTTATATAGGCCCTAAGGCCAATAGCCTAGTACCTACCTATGAACCTATGAACAGACAACCCTCCCCTCTAAACACCAAACACTCAGACCTGTGAGAGTTACCCATATATCACCCAATGTTGACATATGCAGTCTCCAGCAAAGACTGGACTAGCAGGTCAAGAAGATAAGATCAATACCTGCACCACACCATGTGGAACACATAGCTCACCATGACACCCACTTTGACAGCCTTGACATATAATGAAAAGCCACACACCCACCTTCACAGAGGCACTCAATGGACATTTACCTAAACAGCACAGACCAGCAAGACAGACACCCATTCATATACTGTGACATAGCACATGCCAAGGGACACATATTTAACCTACACAGTATGTCCCTCAACCTAAGCTCCTAAGGCTAATCACCTTGCACAATACAGTGATCATGGGTAACTCAGTACTGAGGCACGCACATATCCCACTCACTAAGTTGAATATGGAGCAGGTAACAGCCAAATATCAATCACATGCCAGCATCCAACACATGACACAGCCAGTCATGGTACTTCACAACAACTATGAGTATCACGCTGTATCCATGTGAGTGTGAATGACTTAGGACACACCTCCCTGGACTAGATGACAAGAGACATGGATGAACTCTCTGATTATGTGGTCCAGGCAGGTGTGACTGAGCAGTGTACTGCAGTCACCCAAAATTATGCTGTGGTACTATCAACAGATGATTGACTGCAACATTGGCTTATGTGTTTTTGTGTCATTCTCAGGGGATCCAGCACCTTTCTGCTTGTGATGACATGAGTGACAGAACCCAATGACTTGCCACAGATATCCTACATCTGTCAGCGCTGGGTTTCCAGGTATTGGCTAAGTGTCTTGCCACCCCTAGGATGCCTTATTAGGCAGTGTTCCTAATGTAATTACCACCATGACAGCTAGACATGTATGCAATCTGAGGGTCATGCTGTTCAACAGTAGACATCTAACTATCAGGATGCAGTCACTCAAAGCACTTGTTGGAGTGGAGGACACATGTCTGCTGTAATAGAGAGGTGGTTCACAGCAGCAGACAGCATCTCTGCAGTATCAGGCTATGATGCATTCCACAGCTGTCACCCCCCCAAACATGGACCATACCTCCACAGGTGGTGTTGTCTCCATATTCATTATGGCTAGGAACACCTCCAGACTAGTATCCCAGCATAATGCATTGGAGATACGTCCAGTACAACTGCCTTGGGGTAATACTGCAATCCAGACCATAGCCTACTATGGGTCCACACTGATGTCTCTAGACTGTCAATGCACATTCCTCAACACCTTGCCATCTATGATGGTCCAACGCAGCATTGACATAGTATGAGACTTCAAGTACCCCTCCATCACCTGGGGAAAGTAGCTATGTGCCAGTACAGCTTCTGGGATTTATAATTTCCAATGCCCTAGACAAGCTCATACTGACCCCCAGTAGAGGATGCAACAACCTTGACCTGTGTTGACTATTTAAATATGGGACTGTTGCTCATCCACAGTTGTCAGTCCCTGCATGGTGAGATCCACACAGGCTGTAATCAACATGAAACTTAACATGTCAGCCACACTCCCACAAAGGTAACCACCTTCCAAAACCTCTCCAAAGCTGGCTTTGCAGTCATGAAAACAGGGTGAATGACTTCACTGCACCCATGGCAATGGGAAATAGCTGCATGACTGTAGAATCATACACGTATGCACTGTACAAACAGGTACATGAATGCATGGTACTAGCCAGAGCCAACAGAACACAGACACTGTCCTCCAAACAGTGGGAGACAGTTTGATGGTCCCCTGCCATTACTAAAGTGTACATCAGAAGGAGGACACTGTTGCAGAGAAAGGTGGTGTCCCATGACTGCTGAACTCCCTTATTCACCTCAAACACAACTTTGTATCCCTCATAGAATCCCCTACAGGTATCTATGATGGCAGACATGCAGCAGACACTGACGACAATCATAACAGCCTTTGATAGTTACATCAACAATATCCACAGCATTAAACACAGGTGCTGTGGGTTACTGCACAATGCTAATACCTATCCTGAGACAACAGATATTAGCCACAGTCTTGGCAACACATTCAGTGCCAGCTTTACCCTTCTCTCCCCCCACAAGTGAAGTGCTGAGTGAATGTGTTCTCACATGCTGTATCCTGTTTCTGTTCTAGGCACCTGTGTGTCACCAGGATGTGGTCCTGCAGCAAGACCAAGGGGTATGGCAGTGTGGTAACACATCCACCATGTCTTATGCAGGGTATGGCTGTATCTATATGGAATGCCCTAGTCTGTAACACAGTGATTGCATATGTCTCACATATTATAGGGCTGAGGGTTGTACATAGGTATATGTTGATATACAACATCTGTTGTAGAGTGGAGAATGGTATGTGTTGTGGTTTGGACACACCTCCAATTGCTAATAACCACAGCCACAGGGATATTCATCAAGCAAACACACTGAGATTACTATTCACACACACACACACACACACACACACACACACACACACACACACACACACACACACACACACACACACACACACACACATACACACACACACACATCTGCCAGTACTGACATCCATAGGTTCATTGCTTCATAGGTGTGTAGTAGGTGAATGGGCCTGAAAGCTCTACAAGGCTAGCCCAAGGGAATACCCTAGCATCAGGCCACATGACAATAGTCCCTAGTGTGGCTCAGGAGTATAGTCACTGGAGTGATCCCCAGGGATGGGAATTATATTCCCCATCCACTCATCCAGATTTCTATTGTGGGTGGCCAGTGATGTGCACTGCTTCACATGTATATGATTTATATTCCATAACATGGACAGTGTCTGGGTTGTGCACATGTCCCACATGCATGTTGTTTGAAGTGTGGAAGTGTGCTTAAGGTCTCTGGGGTATGTTGTGTGGACAGATTGGTATCCTCAAAAGTAACATTCCTGACAGTTTACTTAGACATGGCTGTGTAACTGAGGTAGTGACTGAAGCTTCATAGACAATATGATAAGGGGATTCATTGGCGTTATCAGAGTCTGTCCATACAGGGCATGTGTCTAAGGCATGGTAATCCCTTTGTGGGGTACATTTGCAGACTCTACAGTGGTAAAAGGGCCACTGTACACATTGATTGGGCTACTAAGGGGATGGAACAGGGTACCATGTACTTTTACTTGCTGGATAACACACAGTCAGGAGATGTAACACATCAAAGTACTTTCTGATGTCAGTGGCACTGTTGTGGTCAACAGGCAGCTGACAGTCAATCTGTGTTCCCCATTCTGTTATAATAACATCACTGTTCAGTGGACTACCACCACTTTATTATGTCATGTGAGCCATGGTGTTCCCAAAGGTAATGGCGGCACATCTCTTGGCATTGAGGTAATGTCCAGGGTTCTGAAAACAGTCATAGGTGTCAAGTGGCCTTTGGGTGTGATGTCAACATCACATGGATTGAGAATGCTACCACCACCTTACTGTTGTATGCACACATTATCAGCCAGGATGCCCTTTGTTCTCCTGCACCTCAGAAGGGTAGATCCCAAACATGAGAGGACATGGGTCGATATCCTGTGTGACACCAGTCATGTCCGGTCATTGGTTTGACATGGAGTCCACTGCAATCACATCGTGGGTACTATCTGCGAGTCAGTTTTCAGGAGATCTACTAATATAGTTGTTGCTGCCTAGCCAAGTGTGTTTGTGTATGATTCCTGGGTGGACAGTGGTCTCTGAGTATTAGAAGGGTTGCCTATATTGTTAACAGATCCATACTGTCACATAGTCATTGCACATGGCACTGCACATTTAGGGCTGTGGATTGTCTACACCAACACCTATGGTGTTTGACAACTGTTGGCCTTGTAATGTAGACATTGGGACATATACTAGGTCCGCAATATAAAAATTTAGCAAAGCCCACCCCCCAATGGATCCTGTTATTACACAATCACACCAACACCCACCAAAGGATACTGATGACAGACGGAGACACACACTTGCTAGGACTGAGTTTCAAACCCTTACCTCTCTATGTATTGCTATTACAGTGTGTGACCCCCATGCCCTAGTCCAGCAATCAAGGAGCCTCAATCCTCACCACTAACACCAGAGAGGGCATCTCATATATGAGGAAAGGATAACAAATACACACAGTAAAGTGCAATTTCCCTTAAGAGCACACAGAGATCACAGTCAGTCTGGGGCTGGTCCCTCCCTTGCTCCCCAGGTCCCCAATAAGACTCCCCACTGGCACAGCTATAGGGTCTAGATCTCAGCCTAGTGGGCAAGCTAAAATCTCCAGCACCCTCTCTGTCCAACCAGTGCTTCGTGTCCCTGCCCAAGTAGCTGACACACACACACTTTGAGAAAAGAGTTTACACAACCACACAGACACTTCTGGGGAAGGCTGGCAAAGGTTCTCCAGCTGTGCCCCTTTTACCCAGACTATATGGTAGTACCAGCTGCCACCACCCACTAATAATTATCAGCTACTCAAAGGCCCTTAAAAGGGTGTCCAATTATGACTGTGCAATATTATTATCCAATTGGTAGATGTGACTAAACAATCTCAAGGCTTATTAGAGTGACCTGGTACAGGATCCTTATATACATGCAATGTACTCTTGGAGCTTAACTTATCTCTACACAAAACAGCCACAGTTAAAAGGTTTTAAAATATTTAATAATAAATAATTAAAACCACAAGACAATACTTTCTACTACACAGTCAGTGCTAGTCAAGAGTTCAGAGATTACACAGAAATACTTAAAATAAATCAGTAGTATATTTCTGACATCACGGAAAAACATAGTCTAAGCTTTCTAATTTCTAGATCTCTAAAAGAAAACACAAGTCTAAGATAACTTACATAAGACAACAGGCAGTGCTGATGAGTTGGAAGAACAAGACAAAAATGCTTAATGCCTTCTGATTCTCTCTCTGTTTAAATTACTATTGCAGTTCTGATAAACATTACATCATCTTTTTACACTTTCCTGGAGTTCCCAGACTACACATTAACTACATTTACATTCTTAACATCTCCCTTTTGTTATCTTGCAGCTGGTCAGGAACAGAGCAATAAAAATACATTTGCATGTTTAAATCTAGTAATTTAACTCTTGGTTAAAACAATAGAAACAATTTCTTCATCTAGACTTTTTGGCACCACTGTCCACTTCAAAGGGTCACCACAGGTCTTACCTTAGTCAGTAGAGTGCACTGTTGTCACATTTATTTCCAGTTCCCCATGTAACAGTATTTCTTTACATTTAAGACAACAAGCCTGTAGTTTACATTCATATTTACAAATTATATAATTATCTGCCCAATTCTATCTGGCTAGGCTGCCAGCCTTCACCCATCTCTACCAAAGTCTTCACATTTCTCCTCCCCTTAGAATTCAAGCTAGTTTTTCATGTGACCCTTGAGAAACACCGCTTGAGAAGTTTAGGTCTATCTGAGTGTACCTACCCCATCCCCTGTCTTGAGAGCCCACCTGCATTGGCATTGCTACTCCCACTGCAGTGCTGCACTGAGATATCATATGCTTGCAACCCTAGGCTCCATCTTAGCAACTTGGCATTTTGCTGGCTCTGTTTAACCATATTAGGGAGTTGTGATCTGTCATAACAGTGAATTTCCTTCCATACAGTTAAGGCTGAAGTTTCTACAGTGCCCATACTATGGCTAGACATTCCTTTTCTACAGCTGCATAGCATCCCCTCTGGTTCGGAGCCTACGACTGAGATAAACCACTGGGTGCTCTTCCCCTCTGAAGAAATCTGGCTAAGTACAGCCCCCACCCCATGGTTTGAAGCATCCACCTACACAACAAATTATTTGCTGTAATCTGGACTAGCTAACACAGGGGGTCCTCCCAAAGCTTCTTTAATCTTCTGGAATGCCTGCTCACATGCTGGGGTCCACACTACCTTATCTGGCCTGTTCTTCCTTGTCATGTCTGTGAGGGGAGCAGCTATGGTACTACAAATGGGGACAAACTTTCTATAGTACCCTGCTGTCCTTAAAAATGACCTCACCTGTTTTTAGTAACAGGTGCAGGCCATGCCTGAATAGCTTCCACTTTGGTAGGTTCTGGCCTTATCTTACCACTCCCCACTCTATGTCCTATGTAGGAGACCTCCACCATACCAACCTGACATTTGCTCGGCTTATTGGTCAACCCTGCCCTCTGTAGTCTGCCCAGCACCTCCCTGACATGCTGAAGGTGCTCTGGCCAGGAATGGCTGTAGATGGCAATATCATCAAGGTAAGCAAGGGCAAATCCTCCGGCTCCTACTAGGATATGATCTACCAGCCTCTGGAAAGTTGCTGGGGTATTCTTCATCCCAAAGGGCATCTTTGTGAACTCACACAAGCCAAAAGGAGTCACAAAGGCTGACTTCTCTCTAGCACTGGGAGTCAAGGGCACCTGCCAGTAACCCTTGGTAAGATCAATGGTTGTAAGATACTAAGCCCCATCCAGCTGCTCTAGGGCTTCATCTGTCCTAGGCATGGGGTAAGCATCCGACTATGTGTGACTATTTAATTTCCTGTAGTCCTCACAGAACCTGGTGCTGCCATCCTTCTTTGGCACCAGCACTGGGTAGGACCAGGGACTGTTGGACTCTTGAATCACCCCTAGTTCCTACATCTCCTGTGCCTCCTCCCTCAGGGTCTGTCTGACTCTCTCAGGCACCCTATAAGGGGCCTGCCTAATAGGCCTTTGTTGTCCTGTATCCACCTGGTGCTGCACCAGGTGGCTGCACCCTGGTTTCCCAGTGAACATGTCTCCAAACTCCTGCAACACTGCTCGGATTTCTCAAATCTGGGTAGGAGATAGCTGCTGGGACATTGCTACCCCTTCCACTGAGGTGTCAGCCTGAGCCTTATTGAGGAGATCAGTCCCCAGATCTCCCTCAGACTCCTCCTGCAATCCACTGCAAATGTTCAGCACAAGGGCATCCCTATCATGGTAAGATTTCATCATGCTAACATGGTACAATTTGGCCCCTGCTGTCTGCCTAGCAGTTTCACCATGTAGTTAACATCACTTACCTTTCTTTTCACCTTGTAGGGTCCCTCCCAAGCTGCTTGCAGCTTGTTTTGTCTGACAGGAATGAGAACCATTACCTGCTGCCTCACAGCATTCTCTCTAGCTTAAGCATTCCTGTCATACCACACCTTTTTCTGTTGTTGGGCTTCTGCCAGGTTCTTCTGGGCCAAGCCCATGAGTTCCCTGAGCCTTGTCCTGAGGTTTAGGACATATGCTACAATAGACTCCTTGTGAGACTCGCACTCACTTTCCCACTCATCTCGAATTAAATCTAGAGGTCCCCTCACCCTATGCCCATACAGCAACTCAAAGGGTGTAAAACCTGTGGATTCCCGGGGAACCTCTCTGTAAGCAAACAACAGATGGGGCAAATATTTGTCCCACTCCCACTTAAACTGATCTGCAAATGCCCGTAGCATGGACTTGATTTTAGAGTTTAACCTCTCAACAAGACCATTAGTCTGAGGATGGTAGGGGGCTGGTCTTCATGTGCTTCACCCCACAGAACTTCCACAGACAAGCCAGCAGGTCTGACATGAAATTGGCACCTCTGTCAGTATTTCTTTTGGGAAACCTACCATGCTGAAAATCTCTAACAAAGCATTTGCCACCTTCTCTGCCTTAATGGAGGACAAAGCCAATGCCTCAGGGTATCGTGTAGCATAATCCACTACCACTAGAATATACCTGTTCCCTGTGGAATGTGGGGTACTCAGAGGACCCAAAATATCCATAGCAACCCTTTGAATTGGCTCCTCAATCACAGGCAAAGGCATCAGAGGAGCTCTCACCTTGTCACCTGCCTTGCCTACCTTTTGGCACTGCTCATAGGTCCTGCAGTACCCTGTTACATCTCTGGAAATTCCAGGCCAATAGAAGTTCTGCATAATACATCTCTTTGTATGTTTTATGCCCATATGACCTGCAAAGGGAATATCATGAGCTATGGCTAGAAGTGCCAGATGGTAGGCTCTAGGCACTACCGACTGCTGTACTCTCTCACCTTCTTGCCCTCCTTCAAGGGTCCACTCTCTGGATAGTAATCCTTTGTCCCAGTATGCAGATTCTCCCTTTCCTTGAGAATCAGGTGCCTTCCTAGCTACCTGCCTCAGGCCTTGCATTGTAGGGTTTGACTGTCTCAACTCTCTCCTTGGAACCCTTCCCAGCTCCCCTTCCACAGGAAATCTGGCATCCTCTGACAGTGGTGCCTCACTGTCAGCCTGGGTACTACTACCCACCTCTACCTTTGCAGTCACTCTGTCCAAGGGACCATCAGTACCCACAAGCAGCTGTGGCTCACCTTCAGTCTCACTGCTACAGCATAGCTCACTCCCAGAAGTAACCACCTCACCAGTCCTGGCTGCAAGTATGCAGTCTGTCTGGGTCTCCCCAGGCTACCAGACCCACATGCTTGTCTCCTAGTCTGACTGCATGTAACTGCATAAGCACATCTTAATGCCTCATCCAAATCCTTCCCTATCAGGACATCTGCAGGATGGTAGTTTATTACACGTGTTGTCTCAAGACAACCTACTATTGGCATTTTGTCTTTCCCACTTACTGGCTCCCTCACCTTTTTTTCCCCACCTTGCATCCATGGACACCTGCTTGCCACATGGCCCCACTGGTTGCATTTAAAACATTTAACCCTAGCTCCTGGACATGTACCTGGACTAGTGGCTTCCTCTACTACTGGTATATTCTGTTGTGGCAGTCTGTGCTGTCCACAATGGGTTCCTTTAGACCCATAAGTAGTACTGGGTATCCCCTTCCTGTGCAGAGCTGCCCTGCTTGCCAGGTATAAGTCCCCCTTCTTCCTCAACTCATCTGAAGTAGCACACTGTCTATCAGCTAACCAGATCCTCATGTCCTCAGGCAAAGTGCTAAGGGCTTGTTCCCTCACCAAGACATCTGCCAGCCATTCAAAGGTGGTGACCTGACATCCACTCACCCACCTATAGAAATAAGTGCTCAGTTCAGCAACATATCCACACACACTTTCATCTGCCTTGTGTCTATGCTCAAGAAACTTTTGCTATACATTTCACTTGCTAGCTTAAACAGTTCTAAAAGACTAATTTTACAGCAGTATAATCAAAACATGCAATGTCAGACATTTTGGACAGAACAGTTACAGCTTTACCATGGAGTAAGGGGGTCAGGAACCATACCCACAGCCCTTGGTCAACTTCATATTGTTTACATACCCTCTCAAATATATGAATGAAACTATCAAAATTATCCCCCTCTTTAAACTATGGAAGAAATGTACTGACCTTTTGTGCTTCTGGGGTCTAATTACTCCCTTCCCCATTACCTCCATGACTCTGGCAAAGAGTCAGCATCTCTTTTTCATGCTGCCTCTGCCTCTCTTGTTCCTCAGCTTGCACATGTAACAGTTTCTCATTCTACTCAGCCTGCAAATGTTTCAGTCTCTCATTTGCTTCTAATTCCACACACCTGGTCTCCAACTCAAGTCTCTTAAGCTCCAGCTGGATTTTTAAGTCCATTGCAGAAAGGTTGAGCTGTCCATTCTCCAAGGGAATTATATCTCCACTGCCAGTCTTATTGCCCACCTGGTTGCAGTTTTCTGATGCAGCTGTAACCAAGGGTGCAATAAGGTCTGCCTTAGTAAGGTTTCCATGCACCAATCCCCTAGCCTGGCACATCTCCACCAGCTGGCTCCTTTACAGCTTTCCATACTCCTCTGCTGACATGCTGCCTGCTCACTCTGACTAACTAAGCTAACAAAAGAAATAAAACAATTGTGATCTGAACTCTGAGTATTCACTGCATGGCTGATTTAGAGTACAAAACACCTTCAAAGCTCACTTTATACAAGCTACAGGATTAACTCTACCCACACCACTACACGCCAATTCATATTTGCCAACTATTTGATATGTGATGTGGATATCCCACCACTACCAAACAATTAATATGAGATGGATATCCCAATCAATGCTACCAATTAATATGTGATGCCCGTGCCCTGGCCCAACAATCAAGGAGCCTCAATCCTCACCACTAACACCAGAGAGGGCATCTCATATATGAGGAAAGGATAAGAAATGCACACAGCAAAGTGCAATTTCCCTTAAGTACACACAGAGATCACAGTCAGTTCGGTGCTAGTAGTTCCCTTGCTCCCCAGGTCCCCAATAAGACTCCCCACTGACACAGCTATAGGGTTTAGATCTCAGCCTAGTGGGCAGGCTAAAATCTCCAGCACCCTCTCTGTCCAACCAGTGTTTCGTGTTCCTGCCTAAGTAGCTGACATGCACACACTTTGAGATAAGAGTTTACACAACCACACAGACA